>NC_068986.1:38510153-38520152 GCF_001194135.2 Octopus bimaculoides | reverse complement strand
TATATATATATATATGTAATATTAATAGTTTCTTATTAGGAAACTAATAGATTTTATACAGGGCTGCAAGGAGAAGTGCTCAGAATAATTGAGACAAGAGTAAAATATTAGTTATAGAATAAAAACGTCAGGTTAACGACTCAACATACCACACTCCCCCAATGATCACATATAAGATATACAGCATAATCCACCAAACATAAGGAATAAAAGGACGTAAGAAAAAAGGACGTAAGAAAAAAGGACGTAAGAAAAATAAAATAAATAAAAGAATAAGAGATATATAAGAAGTAAGATGCAAGATATAGAACATATAATCAAATGTGGCTTTTCTTATCAAATACCTAAACCATCCTTAGTCTATTTCTTCTTTGAAAATTAGTGTTCATGTGTTCATTTTAGAAATCAATAGTTAAGATAACAAGGGATCCACTTTCGATCACTTGATCTACTATAATTAGTAGCCAAGTCTCCCACAGTCTACAACCTGCTGCCTTATATGAATATGAACACAGAGGACTATAAAGTACTTTGTGTTAAAAAAAATGATAGATTACAGCATGAATACCTTTGATCATAAGTCTTCTTGATGGAAACTGACCCAAAGCTAAGCAACAACAATTCCATGAATGCTACAACTATTGGCAACAACAATAACAACCAGAATAACACACATTTATAGCACAAAAGGTGATGGTTCAGTCAGCAATAAAATCCCCCAATTTCCATTAGATCTATTTTTGTTTCTCTTGTCATCTCTTCCTGTAATCATGTTACAGATCTTCTGTATTGTGTTTTATCAGTCATGATTTTGAGCTCAGAATTGTAAACTCATGAACCATTTGTCAGTTAGACATAGATACATTATACATCGACCCAGACCCACCGACATGGATCTGTTGGTTTCAGTAATGAGGGTTCAGTTGTCCAATCAACTGAATTGGCTACCTGTTGAATTAGTGTGCAAGTGGAAGGGTGTTCCACTGTCATCATCATCATCATCATCATCATCATCACCATTGTCATCATTACAATTATCATCGTTTTCACATTTATTTTTCCATACTTACATAGGTCAGATAGAATTTGTTGAGGTAGATTTTCTGTGGCCAGATGCACTCCCTGTTGCCAACCCTCATCTGTTTCCAACTAAGGTAATATTTCCCCATAGCTAGACATGTTTTCCCTGGAAGTTTGAAAATGAAGAACACCACTATGTAATGGTGAACTTCATTTACAATGATCATGTGATGTCAAGACAAAGAAACAACTGTTCACACACACACACACACACACACACACACACACACACACACACACACACACACACACACACACACACACACACACACACACACACACACACACACACACACAGCGATCTATCCATGTATGTATGTATGTATGTATGTATGTATGTATCTATCTATCTATCTATCTATCTGTCTGTCTATCTGTTTATCAGTGTGTGTGTGTGTGCGTGTGTGTGTGTGTGTGTGCATGTATGTATGTATGTATGTATGTATGTCTGTATGTATGTCATTTCTTTCTCTTTTTAATGTAGAGTGAATTTTTAGCTGGCCACCAACTTGATAGCAAGATTGTGAAGGAAAGTATCTTGATTTTTATCATCATTCCTTTAAATCTTAAGAAGGTCTTGCTGATTTTTATAGTCCCAGATATCACGATCATTTGTAGCTTATGAATGAAGGATTTGCATTCACTCTGCAAGATTCCAAGTTTAGCCATACTTTGCGCAAGACAGGTTGGTATATATCTTGTTGCTTCATTAATAATTACTAAGAAGCTGAAAGTGTATCTTGGGTACTGGATTTGCAAACTCCTTATCAATGGTCCAGAGATGATATGGCTCAGTGGTTAAAGCATTGGACTCACAGTCATGAAGTAGCGAGTTTGATTCCTGAACCAGGCTGTGTGTTGTGTTCTTGAGCAAGATACTTTATTTCACGTTTCTCCCACCCACTCAGCAGTAGAAATGAGTTGTGATGTCACTGGTGCCAAGCTGTATTAGCCTTTGCCTTTCCTTTGGATAACATTGGTGGTATAGAGAGGGGAGGCTGGTATGCATGGTCTTTCATAAATGACCTTGCCCAGACTTGTGTATGTATGTATGTTTTAATCTTTGTCTTGTTTCAGTCATTAGACTGCAGCCATTCTGGGTACTGTCTTGAAGAAGTTTAGTTGAACAAATCAACCCCAGTACTTATTGTGCAAGCCTGGTTGGTACTTATTCTATTGGTCTCTTTTGCCGAAATGCTAAGTTACAAGGATGTAAACCAGGGCTGTGGAGTCAGAGTCAGAGTTGTGGAGTCAGAATCGGAGTCATGGAGTCAGAGTCAGAGTCAGAAACATTTAAGGGGTAGCTGGAGTTGGAGTCAGTAAAACTATACTGACTCCAACTCTGACTCACAATATTTTTATTCTTTAACATAAACCAGTTATAACATAAAAGCCTACTCAGAGTACAAGCATATGCATATGCTTCATGAAATATGTAGACCACAATCACTTAATTACATAAAGAGGAGTTGGAGTCAGAGGTATCAGTAGTAGAAGAGTCAGAGTTGGAGTCGGAGTTGAAGTTTTTTGTTTCGACTCCACAGCCCTGATGTAAACACACCAACATTGGTTATCAAGTGGTAGTGGTGGTGGGGGTAGCAACAAACAAGTCATCCTGAAGCTATAGTAGAAGGCACTTGTCTGAGGTACCATGCAGTGGGACTGAACCCAGAACTATGTGGCTGAGAAGCAAACTTCTTATCACACAACCACTTATAAATTCATACAACAAGAAGATGGGTGGGGGGAAACAAGCTTTAATAACAAATTACAAGATTTGTTTAAGTTGCTGAGTTTTCATTCTCATACATTACATAAAATCATTTTGTAAATAAGTTACGTAAATAAATATGATCCAGCAACAGCTGGATTGCTCTCAAGTAGATTGCTCTCAAGGCACTGCTGGATCTCTGAATTTCTCCTCTTTTATATGCCTTTGCATAAATATCTTTCGTTTTTTATTTCACCGAGTAGCAGTGAACAACTCAGACCTATATAATAAATATTGGAGGTGAATAAGATTATCCTAAATCCTGAAAGATAGAATCTCAGCTTTCCAACCATGACCATCTTGTATCTCAGTCTACTTAACCTAACAACAACAACAACAACAACAACAACAACATTGCTGCTGCTGCTGCTGATGTAGCATCAGCAGCAGCATGCTTCTGGTTCATATCATGTAACAAGTCCATTATAGTTTGATATGAACAGTTACAAAGCTAAAAAGAAATAGTGAAGTTTCACAAAATCCAACATATTAAATTTCACATTATGCACACAAACAACTCAATTAGCATTTATTTACGCATTGCTGATTGCCAATTAGCAATACTTCATGCTGTAGTTATTAGAATTTAGAATGTTTCACTAATAGTGTGTTTTGTTGAAACTATATTTGCTGCCAGCAATTCTAAAGCTTAATTTCTGCCAAGGTTAATTAAGGTTTAAATTTCTGTGAAGTTGGGGAAAATATGTGTTAAAAATCTTGTTCTTAAGATAAATGTTGAGTAGACTACATGATTTTCTGGTTGGTAGGATTTTTTACCTCTTGCCACACCTAACTTCAAGCATTTTCCTGTTCCCACATCTGTATTTTTGTTTAAGATGTCAGTACTTTACATGCACCTAAATCCACTTTCCAAGTCATTGACCATTTCACCTGCATCTCCAGTAATATTATTCACACCATGAAATGGCATACATATGTGTGCATGTGCACATGCGAGCACGTGTGTGTGTATGTGTGTGTATCCTCATTAGCATCATCATCATCATCATCATCATCTCCATATACATACACGTTTATAATGGGCTACTTGCATTTTCTGTCATCCAAATCCACTCACAAGGCTTTGGTTGGCTTGGGGCTTATAGTAGAAGACATTTGCATAAGGTGTCATGCACCTTGTCCTCTACATCATATATGTACACACATGCACACATATATTTATTTCTTTATTGCCCACAGGGGGCTAAACAGAGAGGAGATAAACAAGGACAGAGAAAGGGATTAAGTCGATTACATCAACCCTAGTGCATAACTGGTACTTATTTAATCGACCCCAAAAGGATGAAAGGCAAAGTCAACCTTGGCAGAATTTGAACTCAGAACGTAATGGCAGACGAAATACCTCTAAGCATTTCACCCAGTGTGCTAACGATTCTGCCAGCTTGCCACCCTACATGCACACATATATTGCTTGGAAAGAGGTGAACCCTCACCAGCTGTAGAAAATATGCCTCAACTAACACCCCCTGATGTATGCAAGTATGCTGTTCTTGCTGCTGCTAATGATGATGATGATGATGATAATGGGTGGGAGGAGAAGGAGGAGGATATATGTGATGGGCTTTCTTGCAGTTTCTGTCTACCAAGCCCTACTCAGAAAGCATAGGACATCCAGAAACCTACAGTGGAAGACACTTGTCTGTCCAAGTTACTGTGCTATGGGATTGAATCCACATCCACACATCCACATGATTCGGAAGCAAACATCTTAACCACACAGCCCTGCCATGCCTGTGCCAAATGTTGATATAATTATCACTATCAAAGCCATTATTACTCTCATAATCTTTCTTAACCATCAAGTGTTATTTTTATATCTTGCTTTGTTATTAAGCTGCAAATGGTGTCTCTCAATAATTATCTTTGTCATTTAATTTTTTGTATCATATTTCCTTTGATATTATGTAGCTTATCACTACTAACCTGATAGCTTTGACCCTGATAGCTTTCATAATACTTTATTATTCATATTCAGTCATTTACTTTTGTGATATATCTATAACATTCCATTTGCCTTTCTCACATACATCCCATTAATCATTGACATCCAGTCTACCTCTGAAATTCAAATTATAGACCAAAAACACTGGTCATTTTTATCTGTTGGGCCACTGAGTGAGTCTGTAAGTTGTTCAACCTGACTGAAACAACAGCCAAATTTTGCTCAGAGTAAACCCCTACATTAGTTGCTAGCATTATTGTTGTGGTTTCAAGTTCTATCTCACTCCCAATCACTTTGGGAAAGGGTCTTCTACAATAGGTTTAGGTTGACCAATGTTCTGTGAGTGGAATTCATTGATAGAAATAGTATGGAAGCCCATCAAGCGTGAGTATACATATACATACATACATACATACATACATACATACATACATACATACATACATACATACATACATACATACATACATAATACATATGCATACGCCTAGACATGAAAATATATACATAAAAATGCATCTATAAAACAAACATACAAATCTGCGCATACACTAACACCAAATACTGCACACACACACACACATATGCACAAATACCTAGATGATGTTGATAAAAGTTCCAATGAAGGAGCCTTGAATCTATGTTAGAGTCCAGCTCTTTCTCTATTGGCAAGAAATACAGAAATGAAACTGATTGATAACATACATACATACACACATACATGCATACATACATACATACATATGTGTGTGTGTGTGTATATATATATGTACATATAAATATAGATAGATAGATTGATTGATTGATATCATTCAATCATGGTAGTGGTTAAATATATTAAGTCCACCATTTCGTCAATCGCAGCAGCTTCCAAACTTCACCACTAATTCAGTTCTCAACTAAATTGCAAACTGTTAATAGTTTTAAAAAGGACACCTCCTCAGCTACACTTTGGCATAAATAATTTGATATTTGGTTCAGGAGAAAAATAAATACATAAAAATATCTGTGACCTCAAGGAGGGAAGTAAGGCAGATATTCATCAATTAACATAAATTTTAAAATTTTAAATTAAATGTATGCTTTCCTTAGGTTTAAATGATAGAAAAATGCATGAGGAATTCAGAATCGCTAGTTGCATTGAAATAATAATTAGTAGAAAAAGAGTTATGAGGTAAAATGTTACAAAATTTCATGTCAGTAAGTAAGGAAGTAAGGGAATAATGCTTAGACAATAAGAATAAAGAATATATTTCTAAAATGAATGTTTACATTCTAAGGTGGTGAGCTGGCAAAAATGTTAGTGTGCTGGGTGAAATGCTTAGCAGTATTTTGTTTGTCTTTATATTTTGAGTCCAAATTTTGCTGAGGTCGACTTTGACGTACATATTTTTTAACTAAACACTTTCAAACTTCCAATACTGGTAGCATGTGTCACATAGAACAGGGTTTATTCTTGACGTTTTTGACAAAATTTTGTATTTTAGAAGTTATTTCGTCAGATGTTACAGAGTGACAATGGACAAATTTGTGTTTGATAAGTGCCAATACACGAAACTCTCAGTGCTTGACCTACCCTCTAACTTCTGCCAATGATATATATATACATATTACATATATGTGTAAAAAAATCTCATCATGCAATCGAATCAATGAAAGAACCTCTACCTGGTCGCTCGACATGCTAAAAATAGCAGCCAAAGTATCCTCCTATCTAAATCACATGCCCATTGTATGTAATGCCCTAGATTATCCCTAAAAAGACAGTTTGCTGAAGGCTGGAATGTCTTTGATGATAGGTTTGCAGTATCAGGGTTGATTTGAGGCTATATTACAACATTATGATAAATTTCTATATTAACACCTGCATGATTTTCACTAACAAAAAAAAAAAAAAAAATTTGATTTTCTGTGTGAAATCAAGTACCCTGAGCTCCTAATATGCTGCAAATCCCTTATTTTGGTTCGGAAAAAATGAGATGGGGGCCATCTTAAATTATTAATTGACACATTATTAATTATCTTATAACAGCAATGCCTGGAAAAATCATGGATTACATGGAAAAATTCAAGCATGAAAAAGTAATATTCTTAAGATTATAAACCTGGAAAAGTACAGAACAAGTTATTACACTTGTAAAAGTATAGGACAAACTATTACTTTAAGTAAAGTAAAGAATAAGAAACTTTTTACTTAAAATATTGCAGCTAAAATTAAAATTTGAATATTAAAACTTATTTCATTATAGTTTACAAATAACACTATACTTGTTTAAGTAGAATTTGGCTAATTTACTACCTTAAATACAGAAAAAAGTTACTAATTATACAAACTTACAAATTAGCTGAACAGTTTTGTACAATAAATTTAAAAGATGAGAATTGTAAAGAGTGATAAATTAGAAGAACTGGCATTCTTTGCTGCAATATTTTAAGTAAAAAGTTTCTTATTCTTTACTTTACTTGAATAGTTTGTCCTATACTTTTACAGATGTAATAACTTGTCCTGTACTTTTCCAGGTTTATAATCTTAAGAATATGACTTTCCATGCTCGCATTTTTCCATGTAATATATATAACTGTGTATATGTACTGCATCATCCCATAATGCGGTTTTTTTTCAATTGCATGAACTAAAAGTTGGAGGGGGATGGGGTAAACTACCTGCGTCAACTTGATATAAAAGCTGGTAGTAATTTTACCTTGTACTTATTCATAGTGCTGGTTTTGAAGAGTACAGTTCGATTTTAACAGTTATTTTTTCGAAGCAATAATGGAAGTGACAAAGGAGTATATTTGGCACATTTTGCTTAGCTATCACAATTCAAACATTGATTAAATTATCTAGGAAATAAAGTTTATGGATTGCTTCATAATCATTAGAGTTGTTCATAGCTTTTAGATTTGGACAGTTTCTATTTTCAATTGTATATTGCCATTTGTTTTTGTTTTTTTGTCAGCATGTTTGACATACTTAATAACCAAAAGCGGGTGCTAGCATACTTGATGTAATTAAGCCAAGAAATTCTAATTACTCAAAATAATACCCTCAGTAATAAGAATATGTCATTAATTAATTCTAATCAAAAAATAAAAAGCCAAGGGAGACAATTTCAGGCATATTTCAGCATTATAAAATCTCATCATTAAAGCATAGCCTATGACTACAAGATTTTAGAATAAATAGAGAAATAATGTGTTTCTTTTTTTTTTTATCAGTGAACAATGGTGGAAATAATAATTCAAAGAAAAACACATTGGAACACCTGCAGCATGAAACTACTTTGCTTTTTATTAAAATTCTTTAGCTGCTGATTTGTTCTCAACACTAAAGGTGTGATTTTAATTAGATGAAAATTCTTACTATATCAAATATAATAGCATGCCATTTATTACGAAGTTTTCATAGTATGGCTATGTGGTAAGTGATTTGCTTGCCAACCACATATTGCTTTGGGTTCGATTTCACAGTGATACCTTGCTCAAGTTGATCAAAACCTTGTGTGTGAATTTGGTAGATGGAAATTGAAAGAAGCCTGTCACATATATATGTATATGTTTACATATGTATGTGCAAGTAAGCATATGTGTGTGTGTGCATGCCTTACTGTCTTCTTGCCATGACATCACATGGTAGTTGTAAATGAACATCACTTACACAAGAAGTGTCCTTCATTTCCAATCTTTCATGAAAATGTTTCTGTTCATGGGGGAAATATTACCTTAGTTGGGAACAGGTAGGGGTTGGTGATAGGATGGGCATCTGGCTGTAGAAAATCTGCCTCAACAAATTCCAACTGATGCTTTGTTTGTTTTAGTCACTGCACCATGGTCATGCTGGGGCACTGCCTTGAAGGGTTTTAGTTGAATAAATCAACTCCTGGATAGTACTTATGTTTTTTTAGAGGTCTGCTACTTATTCTATCCATTCAGTCTCCTTTGCCAAACTGTAAAATTTGGGGGATGTAAACAAACCAACACTGGTGTCAAGTGGTAGTGGGGACAGACAAATACCATCACACACACACACACACACACACACATGTGCACACACACACACACGTACATGCATGTGCACACACACATGCATGCAAACGCACACACGTGCTCACATGCACACACACACACACACACACACACACACACTCATGCATACACATACACAAACATTATATATATATATATACTGGTGTTGCCATCCGGTTTCACCAGTCCTCAGTCAAATCGTCCAACCCATGCTAGCATGGAAAGCAGATGTTAAACGATGATGATGATGATGATGATGATATGTATATACGAGAGGCTTCTTTCAGTTTCCCTCTACTAAATCCATTCACAAGGCATTTGATGGCGAGGGGCTATAGTAAAAGGCTCTTGCCCAAGGTCCTATGCAGTGGGACTGAACCTGAAACCTTGTGGTTGGAGAGCAAACTTCTGATTACACAGCCATGCCTGCACGTATTAATGATCACACTTGCCTCAATTCTACCTAATCTCTACAATTCTTCGACAGTCAATGCTCATGTTTCACTACCATCTAATGACGTCACACTTCCTACGCATGTTTCATAAAGTCTGCTTCTTTGAATGGAATGGTTTAATGTCTAAAGTGCAAGAGGCATAGGTATTTTATACTCCTTGCTATGAATAATAATTACAGCCTTTGTCATGTTGACCTCTAAATCCTTGGACTTCAAACTAGCTTTCTAAGTTTGAAATTTATTCTGTGATCCTTGAACCATTTTCATTATGATAAGCAGTTTGTCTATATATAACTGTTTTAGGCTAAGTGTGTATATATATATATATATATATAAACAAATAGTAAATGAGTATATGCATATATACGTACAGGTATGTGCATACCGACATCCACCTGTATGTATAGGTGCATATCTGGGTACAGGACATTGCAAACAAACGTAGACGAGAACACACGAGCCACATAGAGAACATCTCCTTCATCAGCCACCCACGTTTTAACACCGGCGTTTCGACGAGCTTGGGCAGGACGCATCGCTAAAACGGCTCGTCCCATGGATCGCAGATTAAATTTGTATACGCAAATTAAATCTAGCCATGGAGGAATGTTGTGGCGGACAAAAAACAAGACAGGAAAACAAACAGAAAAGGCTTTACGGCCAGACGAGAACAATTATGTGTGTAAGAACGCGATGAGGCACGG
>NC_068986.1:38509467-38509995 GCF_001194135.2 Octopus bimaculoides | reverse complement strand
CGTGCATTGCTTGGCGAAAGCCAAGGAAGGAAATATGTATAAAAATAAGCAGTTGCTTATTTTGATTTTAATCACCTTATTTTGAAATTGTATGGATAATACCATACTAAATTCTGGTGCCTCAACTTAAGTACCATATTCCTATAAATCTAAATTTTTGCTATATATATATATACAAAACAAATTAAACAAAAATTTCCCAATAAATGGGGAGGTTATCCGTGGAAAGAAAAACCTACGGAAAAGACCACGGTAACCTCGGCCCTTAGTGTCACAATTTGTTAAATAAAATTTCTTTTATTTATGCAAGAAACGTAAGTAACTCTCTGTTTACAAAATTTTTAACGTTTTATAGAATCATGGTCAAGGTGGCTTCGTCATTTATAGATGCCATTCTTGCTACATGTATCCATCTTTTTTCGAAACATTTGCTAGACAACACTTGCCTCTCTACTCTCACCTTCCTTTTCAAGTGATACTTGAAAAAGTTGATGAGAGATTGACCAGAGAGGAAAGTATTTGTCTCTA
>NC_068986.1:38508425-38509457 GCF_001194135.2 Octopus bimaculoides | reverse complement strand
GAGTTTGCTTCCCAGCCACATGTTTCTGGTTGCAGCCTTGTGGTAGATGGAAACTGAAACACCTATTGTGAGTGTGTGTGTGTGTGTGTGTGTGTGTTTGTGTGTGTGTGTGTGTGTCTTTCTGTTATTTCCCCCACAACTGGTGGTCAAGTTTGTTTATGTCCTTGTAAGTTAGTAGTTTGGCAAACAGAGACCAACGGAATACGTACTAGACTTAAATAAAAAGTACCTGGTGTTAATTTGTTTCGCTCAAACCTGTCAAGGTAGTGTCTCAAAATTGGCTGCAGTCTAGTGACTGAAACAAGTAATAGATAACAGATGAAGATATATATATATATATATATAGCATTTGTATGTATGTATGTATGTATGTATGTATGTATGTATGTATGCATGCATGCATGCATACATGCATGCATACATGCATGTATGTATGTATGCATGTATGTATGTATGCATGTATGTATGTATGTATGCATGTATGTATGTACTGCTTTCTCTCATTTTGCATGTATACATATATACATATTTTGTATTTCATACCCAAACTGTTATATCTAATATATCTAATTTGTTTAGCCGCATAATTGTTTCCATATCTGCTCAACTTCATCCCTCTTATAGCCATTCTTTACCCTCATGGAATTGATCCCCTGTAAAGTCATCGGAGTTTAAGTCTGAACTATTTGAGCACTACTATGTATGTATGTATGTATGTATGTATGTATGTATGTGTCTGTCTGTCTCTATCTATCTATATATATAAAAATGAGAATGTGTGTCTGTCTGTCTGTCTGTCTGTCTGTGTGAATCCCTAAAACTCGAGAACTACGCAACCAATTTCATTCAAATTTTACACATGCCTTACTTAGGGTTCCAGTTGTGTTTTAGTCAAAAAAAATTATTAACTTCTTGCAGAGTTCGAGCACACGGCAACATAATATCTCCTCCACTATTTAAGTATTACGTGTCAAAAGTGAAACAAAAACACTCAATACTTTCACTTTAAAAATGAAACTATTCCACTAACTG
>NC_068986.1:38500921-38505998 GCF_001194135.2 Octopus bimaculoides | reverse complement strand
ATATATATATATATATATAGATGTATATATGTATGTATGAAAGATTAAAAAGAAGGGGAAAGAGTAGGGTGAATTAGATCATGTACGACATGTGAGTTTAGAATCAGAAGATAAACCAATCAAGGTAAAAGTATTTCAGAAAACAACAAATTAGAAATTTTATCTAGTTTTGGTATGTAAGAAAGAAGACAGGACCCTGCTACCATCAGAAAAATAGTCATTTGCAGCATGCAGGAAAGGGGTGGATAGGAATTCTATGATGTGTGCTCCTTGTTGAAAATGGATACACATAAGTGTAGTGGGATTACAGGTAGACTCACAGAGAAGAAAGACTTCGTATGTAGCAAGTGCACTGGGGCAATAAGCTCTGAGGAACACTCAAGAAATAGATTATCTCAAATGCTATGATGGTGCCCTATAATTAGTCAGTAGCTGTTAATTAGGTAACCTAATTAATGGGGTTGAGGTGGTGGTGGTTGCATACATACTGAAAGTGTAGTAGCTAGAGTAAGAACGAGCTGGAAAAAAAAGTTTAAGGAACTAATATCTCTACTGGCAGCAAAGGGCTTCTCTCACAGAGTGAAAGATAGATTGTATGGTGTTTGTCTGTGAAGTGCATTGTTGTCTGGCAATGAGAGTTGCAGCATTGTGCTACAAGACAACATAGCAGAGATCTTGAGAAGACTAGAAAGAAACAAAATAGGCATACGTCACTGGATGTGCAATGTTAGAGTGCATAAACGTTGAAGTACAAATAAACTGTGAGAAAACTGGTTATAAGAGGAATCACATGTAGTGTTCAATAAGGAGAATTGCAGTGGTATGTGCTTGTGATGCATATGGAAGATGACAGTTGTAAAAGGGTGTGATGCACGTACAAAAGGACTAGAACCTGTGAAAGAGGGAGACTCAGGAAAACTTGGATCAAAGTGGTAAAAACTGATCTTAAGCTTAAAGAAAAGGATAAAGGTCCATATTGATTGGTGATATGCAAAGCCAGAAAAGCTTGAAGAAGATTACACTAGTATAAATATGTAATGCAAGTGCTTCACATTCAGATTGACTGGAATTTATTGAGAAGAGAGACTTAGAAGGACTAGGATCAAAGAAAATGATTAAGAATTATGCTGACTGGTGATGTGCAATACTTGAGAAGCTTGGTTCCTCATGCAAGTCTGTTTGTTATAATAGGGGACAGTCAGTGATGGGGCCAGAAAACATATCAAGTTTTGTGCCTTTCATTCACTTGTAACTACTAAATCCCTATTTGATGCCCCATTTGCTTATCTGGTAAACCCTCGTTTTTCTATCATCTCTTCTCATATTCATTGCCTCTTACTAGTGGTGAATGAGAAAAGACATATCTCTCCATAGTCAATCCCTTTCCTCTATTTCCACTTGTATCTCATTCTCTTTCCAAATTATGATGCTTATGCCACCTCTCAGGTATAGGGTTTGATTCTCCGTAGTCACTTCTTGGCAACATTTTCCTGTCTTCTAGGAATATTAGCACACTTTTCTAGACTGTTTTCACAGCTTTCCCACATTCAAAAATTACTTTACTTTCTGTAATAAATAAATAAATAAATAAATATATATATATATATATATATATATATAGGTGCAGGAGTGGCGGTGTGGTAAGAAGCTTGCTTCCCAAGAACATGTTTCTGGGTTCAGTCCCACTGCATGGTACCTTGGGCAAATGTCTTCTACTACAGCCTCAGGCTATATATGATGGGCTTCTTTCAGTTTCTGTCTACCAAATACACTCACAAGACTTATGATATATGTATTTATGTGTCAATCCACTCTAAATCAGCTCTCTAATTTTTTAACCCTAGGTCGAATGTGAGGAAATGGGCAAGAAAATAAATAAAATTTTGTTTATCCTCTTGCCCACTTCTTTGCATTCGGCTCAGGGTTAGAAAATTAGAGAACTGATTTAGAGTGGATTGTAGATATTTGACATCTACTTTTTAGCATATAGGCACTGGCATTCCAGAGCCCTTAATTATAATTATATTTATAATTATATACTTTATGTGTGTGTATATATATATATATATATATATATATATATATATATATATATATATATATATATATATATATATATATATATATATATATTTATACTTATAACATAAATATCAAATATGAGCAATGTAGCATTTTATCAGTCTTTGAAGCCACTAAGCCACTAAGCATTATTTTATCAGTCTTTGAAGCCACTAAGATGAAGAAAATGGTCCTGAAATATTAAAATTTTTCCATGTTAGAGGATTTAGGGTAAACTGTAACTTGAACCTTGATGTAATTAATTGTCAAATCATTACTTTATGTAATTTTAGCTGCAACAAAACAACACTTAAATGAAGATGTTATTGTTTACAAGAGTTGTTTATACATAGATAATTCAACCAGTAAACAATTTCCAATCCTTAGTTTAAAAATAAAAAGATGATGTTGTTTTTTTTATATCCATATAAGATGCTCTCGTGTGCACGTAACCTACACAGTAATGACATAAATTGTAGAATATATAATAATGTGTTATGTGTTGTTTAAAGTATTTCCTTTGGACACTAAGGTGTGAGGATTTATTTTATAAGTGAGTTGCACTGATATAGCAAAGGATTGTCTGGCTAAAGTGTGCTTCTTAAAAATTGAGGATGTTACACTAGAATGAAGAGCAGATAAACAACGGAAATAAGTCAGGACAATCTTTGAGTGGTACCAATCCTCCATATGATATGAAGTCAATACTTCTATTTCAGTCTAGGTTGCCTTTTGTTTTTCCTTTGTGCGGAAATATCTGTAGCTAAATTAAAAAGGGGCTCAGGACTTCATGTTTTACTTATTAGGAAATTCAAATCTGAATGCAGATGGTGATGGAAATTTGGATGGCTCTTGAGATCAAGTAGTGAAGTAGTCAACTTAAAGTCATTGACCTGAAATATTAACTGACTATTCAAATGACATACCAGCTATGATTTTTATCTTCTTGGGACACTTCATTGTTTGTTACACAGTTATATTTCATATTAGAGTGTTGGTGATTTTCAAAAGGCCTGTATAAGCTACAGAGGAAGAAATAACTGTTATGTGAGATATGGTCTTGCATATTAAAAAAAACAAAAAAAAACTAACTCAGTCTACTATCTTTTATGTTTTATCATTTGCTTGTTTCAGTCATTGCACTGTGACCATACTGGAGCATCTCATTGAAGTCAATGTAAGTGGAGTTAATGGAATTTCTCTATTATCATCTGTATTCTCAGTTTGCTTTTGTTCCAACAGTGTTAGCTCCTTATTAGATAAACATTATCTATGGGGCACTAGCGACTCAACCACATCATCCCATTTGACTTCTTCAAACTATATCATTTGCAAGCATCACATCTTTCTGAATTTGAAGTAGACTTTCTGCTTGTGGGAAACTTGTATTCCATGAATACAAACAAACTGTATATTTTTCCATTCATAGTTGAGGGTCTCACTTCAGTAATGTTATCCCAAGCATCCATTATGTTGAACATCATCCAGAAGTCTCTAATTGCAATTCCTGTCAATTGCTTTCATAAACTGTTTGAAAGTGCTTTTCAGACAATATGCCTTGAAGTTAACTATCATACCTTGATCCACTGGCTGTAGCGAAGAAGTTGTATATTTGGTGATGTATTCTACTCTCATGTGATCAGAAGACTCATTTAGGTTCATTGGTTTGCTTGATGCATTGTCTAAAAGGAGTGATGCTTTATTGGAGAAATGTCTGGTGATAGGCCTTTCTGCAACAGGACAAAAGTGTTAGTAAACCACTCTTTGAAAAGGCTCTTAGTAATACATGCCTTCTTATTTAAACTTCCAATCACAGGTAAATTAAACTATACATAACCTTTGAAAATGATGCACATGTAGAGAATCTAATTTCATATCATAAGTGGCACTTCCTCTTAGAAAAAGCATCGAACAGTTTTTGGCATCTTTAAATCAAAGTGTTGATATTTCTTCATGAGAAATAAAAGTTCTAGCAGGCATGAGCTTCAAGTAAAGTTCAATATCCTCAACATTGTATATTTGCTGCAATGCATAGCCCTCTTTAGCAGTAACATTTTTTCAGCCGTTCAAGATAATAAGTAGCAGCTTTTGTATCAGCACTAGCAGTTCTACCAGTCATTTTTATGTCATGCAAATGCATGTGCTTCTTAAACCTTCTGAAACCAGCCTTTACTAGCCAGAAAAAATTTTTCCATAAGAAATTTTACCTCCCATTATCTGAAAACCTTCATATAAACTTCTGGCTGTTTTTAATTATTATCATGCTTATCAACACAATGTGCCAAGTCTGCTCTTGATCCATACACCCAAGAGCTGTCCCATTTTAAGAATTATTTTAGATCTATGAAAAAAATAAGGTTCAAGCAGTTAACAGAGTAACTTCTTAAGTACATGACTTAATTTTGTCTGTATTGTCACATACTGTTCTCAATGTAGACATTGCAGGCTTTAATGCTTTGGCAATGTGGCTGATTTTTTCTTCCACATCAAGCCTACAATAACTTTCAGGTGCACTCGATGGCTTCTCTCTTGACATCTTGAACTGTAGGTAAGTCGATCAGTGGCAGTGATCAACATTTATTCACAACAGATATGTATTTAAAAAATACCACCGAGAAAGAACTGTTTTATGAGAGTAAAACAATTGTCTTATTTCATGGATGTAAAGATGAAAATATGAACAGGAAAAAGTGACAGAATGAAAGGCAAGGAAGTACTGTTGGATTACACTTTGTTGAAGGGTTAACAGGTTCATGGCCACTTTACTCTTTGGATGTCTGATTTGAGCCATAAAAACTCTACACTCTTCTCACAAACACACAAGCAAAAATACACACACGCACATCTATTGTAATGACATACAATATATGTAGCTACAGATATTACTATCATCCCAATACTATTACTGCTATTGCCATTGATTATTCAAAATTAAAGGGTTGGCAGCAGTGGAGATGTTGGGTGTACTGATTTTTATGTTGGTGATAATTGCTGTATCATTAGTGATGGTGGTGGT
>NC_068986.1:38495059-38498374 GCF_001194135.2 Octopus bimaculoides | reverse complement strand
TAGTTCTTTGACTGCTATTTCTGAATTCTCAGTATGTTGGAGAAGCAGGTTACTGTCAATCCCTATATATTTATGATTATATATATATATATATATATATGCTCAAACTGGCCAGATCCTACCTCTCACAATGTCATTCTAAAAGTAATCAATCACATCATTGAAATCTCAAAGCTATGAGATAGTACATGGTTAATTCAAAACAATATAAATAAATAGGTGTTATATTTGACAGAGGAACCTGAATGATAAAGAGTTACAGCAATTCAGCCTGGCAGACTTCATTCCTCTCCAGCTACATATTTAAAAAGATTTGAGATATGCATTGAAAGCTAATAAAATTCTGGCTAGTTTTAAGGCACAGCCTTTGTTTATAGCATTGAGCTTGTTTACAGCAACAAATTTACTTCCAACAATGAGCAGTTCTATTTTATGGTGTCCATATACGAGTTGTAAGAGTGGACATATGAGAATTAAGTATCTTTGTCAAGGACACAATATAGTGTTGGCTAAGCTATATGTGTTACTGACTTTTTGTTTGTTAGTTTAAGAGTATGGGTTGATAAAGCAGAGAAACCTGCTCTTTTGTGGAAAGAAAATCACATAACACAATACACTACCATTATCTAGAACTTCTGTAAAAATAGACAGCTCTGAATATTCATAATTTAGATTGAGATTTCTTTTTGTTTGAAAGTCTGCACTTTTCCAAATTTGGGTCAAGATAACAGGATATATAGATTGAATTTCTCTTACATTTGGAAAAGTTAATTAATTAATCAAAGGTTATAAAAAAAAAGGAAATGATAAACTTTCCAGATCTTGGTAAATTAAGGCCCTTAAGCTGAATGAGGTAACATAAGCTGTGTTATGTGGTTGAAGCTAATGGGTTAATTTTTTCCCTATTTTAAATGGTTTCAAGTTACTGGGGTATAAAATTTTCACTAAACATAATTTTAATTTGTTC
The DNA here is from genome assembly GCF_001194135.2 of Octopus bimaculoides. Classification (NCBI taxonomy): domain Eukaryota; kingdom Metazoa; phylum Mollusca; class Cephalopoda; order Octopoda; family Octopodidae; genus Octopus; species Octopus bimaculoides. Next base: position 38,497,407 of record NC_068986.1, on the reverse strand, counting down.
TAACACTACTAAAGTGACTATCGTCTCAACAAAATCCGCAAAGTACTTAGTGACAATGCATTATAGTTCCATAGCTTACTTAGTTTATTATGGAGGGGAAAATAATAGGATAAATTTAGAAGTATGAAAGTAATTACAAATTATGAAGTCTCTTGAAAATAATTCATTTTAATTTCCAATTAATTGAATATCTATAACGTCATTTAACAATTAATGGTAGTCAAACGCGTAGTTAAAAATATATTTCAACTTCTGTTTCATGCCGTGTTAACTTCTGAAGATTAACCAAACATTTATTGGAGGGAGAGGACTGTACAGTAAATTAATATTTTTAGAATATTTAAAAACCTTTAGCAATGATTCATTTTATAGAACAGCTTTCTCCATTACTGTATAGATTCTGCTTGACAGGATCTGTTGATAGTTGTGTAGCAAGCAGAGGTAGGAGAAGAATACTTTAGAGAAAGGAATATGTTCACTTTAGAGACCTAGAACTAATTTGTCTTAAATGATTCATTTTAATTAAAAAAACTGGCGACGACGGGGCAGGACTTTACTTCCTGACTTTATCTTAGAACTGAAAGGTCCCAATCACAAAGATTTAAGTCAGTAACCATTTAAGTAGAATGTTCTTTCATTTTGTTATTGTCAATCTAACAGTTCCCATTGGTTGACATTTCATTTCTCTGTTGTATTTCGTGCAAATACATTAATAGAATTACTTTTCTCATTACAGAACGTATCTGACTAACTGAAAAATCGTCTGAGATAATAAATAAATAAATAAATAGATAGGTTGTATTTTTATCTAATGCTAAATTTTAGGAGTACAAACGATTTCTTCATATATATTCATGTAATTACATTGTAAAAACAATCTATGTTGTTGTTTTCAGATCGTTTTTATGTCCCGTTCATTTTCTACTTTTCGCAAGTAAATAATATATTTATAGAAAAAGATAATGAAGGAGACTGGAAATAGCAACGAAATCTTCCTCGAATCACATCCTGCTGTCTTAAAGAAAAGAAAGATTCGTTGGATAATGCAGCTGAATAAGAGACTGCATGTTTATAACGAACGTAGTTATTGATCAGGGGTTAAACAACAACAACAGCGGCAGCAGTAACAACAGTAACATTTACGATACTGTTTTAAACTTTGCCACAAGGCCAGCAAGTGTACTGGAGGAGGCTAGTCGATTATATCAGTTTCAGTGCTTGACTAGTACTTTATTTTATCGCCTCCGAAAGGATGAAAGGTACAGTTGAATTCGGTAGTATTTGAACTCAGAAGTAAAGAGTTGGAAGAAATGCCGCTAAGCATTTCGTCCAACTTAACGATTCTGTCAACTCGCAACTTAAACAATATCGACGATATATCATCAATCATCAGTCATCACTCATACTTCAATTATCTATAGCAAAGCTGCACAGTTCGAGCTGCACAGCTGCTGTTTAGAATAAGCTATTTTGCAAAACATAAACAAGTTTAATCTCTTTTTGGCTTCATATGTTAAATCTTTATATGGTGTTTCAATTAAACATCAATAAATAAATAAAACTCTTGGTCTGTTTGTAACGTGATATACACTATTTATGAATTATTTAAACTCATACGAGTTTGCATAACAAGAAAGTGGTTCTGTGTTAGACTGCTGAAATTTAGAGCCGAGAGACTATCTTAACGTTAGTATTTTGTGTAGTTTGTTTAAACAAGAAAACTATTGTAAAGCCAATGCCTTTTTTAAAGTAGTTGCCAGTGGTCTCACTGGTCTAGGGACCCGATTTGGATGTATTTACACTGTGGCTTACCGTCAATATATAATAAAATGCTGAGTACCTTGATTTGCCTAGGGGCCTATGATACTGTTAAGATGGCCCCAGTGTAGCGTTAAATTCACAGGCAGACTCATGGCCGTTAAGAAGTGAGTTTTGCAGCATAGCTTAATAGGGGAGCAAGAAGAGTGACCACTCACTCGGAACACATTTTTCAGAATTGGTGCCTTTTATAAAATGTATAATCAATGAGCTAAAAATTGTTTGGTGTGTGTCACGGTGCCTTTTAGTTTTGTGCTCGCTCTCTAGAACCTGGCTACGGCCCTGGCCCAATTCCATCTCACTGTGTGACATCTTATGCAACTGAATTCCGCGACGGTCCAAGATCAAAAACTCCCTTGTCAGCGAATTTTGTAAATGGAAACTGTGTGGAATCACATGAGATCTGTGTGTGTGTTTATGTTTATGCGTGTATGTATGCATATATATGTGAACATGTGCGTATATATATGTGGTAGGTTTTTTTTTTGGGGGGGGGGTGTTCATCTTTGTGTTTTTGTTTGTTTCTCACC
>NC_068986.1:38494142-38495048 GCF_001194135.2 Octopus bimaculoides | reverse complement strand
GTATTGGTTTGTTTACATCCTTATAGCCTAGAGGTTTGGGAAAAGAAACAGTATCTTATAGAATAAGTATTAGGCTTAGAAAAAAAAAAAAAAAAGGTACTGGAAGTCATTTTGAATTATTAACCCTTTAGCATTCAAACCAGCTACATTCAGCCTAAATATTCTACCTGTTTTAGGTTCAAACCACCCAGATGCAACCTCTCACGCCTACCCTATAATGTCTTTCTGAAAATAAGCAATCACATTATGAAAATCTCAAAGCTTCAAGATAATGCATGATTAATTCAAAGCACTGTAAATAAATAAGCATTCACATTTGACAAAGTAGAGTGAATGCCAAAGGGTTAAACCTTTGAAGGTTGTTCCACATTAAGACCACAGTCCAGTGAATGAAACAAATAAAAGATTGAAAGAAAAATCACTAGTTATCCTTTTGGATCTTGATCAAAGTCTGTTAAATTCTTTGTACTTATTGTTTATATATATCAGCAGCGAACTGGTAAAAATTGTTAGAATGTGGTACAGAATGACTTATTGTATTTGTTTCAAGTCTTTGGATATATAGAATTGTCAAAGCAGACAGCAGATCTTTGTTGCAGTCTTCTACCAGCTCCTGTCAAACTGTCCAACCCATCTCAGCATGGAATCATCATCATCATCATCATCATCGTTTAACGTCCGCTCTCCATGCTAGCATGGGTTGGACGACTTGACTGAGGACTGGTGAAACCGGATGGCAACACCAGGCTCCAATCTAAATTTGGCAGAGTTTCTACAGCTGGATGCCCTTCCTAACGCCAACCACTCAGAGAGTGTAGTAGGTGCTTTTACGTGTCACCTGCACGAAGGCCAGTCAGGCGATACTGGCAACAGCCACACTCGAAATGGTGTCTTTTATGTGCCACC
>NC_068986.1:38490390-38493853 GCF_001194135.2 Octopus bimaculoides | reverse complement strand
GCCTCACCACCTCAGCCCAGGTCTTCCTTGGCCTACCTCTTCCACGTGTTCCCTCAACTGTTAGGGTGTGGCACTTTTTCACGCAGCTATCCTCATCCATTCTCACCACATGTCCATACCAGCGCAATCGTCTCTCTTGCACACCACAACTGATGCTTCTAATGTTCAGCTTTTCTCTCAAGATACTTACACTCTGACGGGTATTCACATTGACATTACACATCCAACGGAGCATACTGGCTTCATTCCTTGCGAGCTTACGTATGTCCTCAGCAGTTACAGCCCATGTTTCACTGCCATGTAGCATGGCTGTTCGTACACATGCGTCATACAGTCTACCTTTTACTCTGAGTGGGATGCTAAATGATGATGATGATGATAATGACAATGATGACAATGACGTTGACGAAGACAATGATGATGATAATGATGATGCCCACTGACAAAATTGGTTCTATTGATCTAAACATATACAGTGATAGAACTGGAAAGTCCTTAAGCAACTACCTAGGTATTTCAGCTAATCACTCTCCATGACAACACACCAGCTGACAGGTGAGAATGCATAAGGACTTCCAAGTCATGTGAAATCTGTCTCATTTCTGTACATGGGTTGTAACTCACCTGCAGGTTTGTTTGTACAAGCTAAATATTACATCTGTACACACTCTCTCTACATAAGCACAGGTTATGTGTGGTAAGAAGCTCATTTTGGAATCACATGGTTTCAGTTTCAGTTCTACTGATCACCACCTCAGGCAAGTGTCTTCTTCTATAGCCCCAGGTTAGCCCCAAACATAAATGCAAAGACACACACACACACACACACACACACACACACACACACACACACACACACACACACACATACATGATGCACTTCTTTCAGTTTCTGTATCCAAGTCCACTTACAAGACTTTGGTCAGCCTGAGAGGTAGAAGACTGTTACCAAAAGTGTCAAGCACTAGGACTGAACCTGGAACCATGTGGTTGGGAAGCGAGCTACTTACCACAGCCATGCAGTTGTATTTTCCCAGAAATTTCATCATCATTTTAATAACCGCTTTACTATGTTTGCGTTGGTCAGACAGAGTTTATTGAAGCAGATTTTTTTATGACTGGATGCCTTCCTGTTGCCAACCCTCACCTATTTCCAAGGCAGGGAACATTTATCCATGGCCAGACATAATTATGCAGAATATTGGAAATGAATGATACTGCTTGTATGACTGATATTCATTTGCAACTAACATAGTGTGAAGAGAAGGGAATACAAACACAACACACACACACACTCATTCATGCACACTCACACACACACACATACAGACATACACACACTCATGCACTCACACACACACACACACACACACACACATCTACATATATGTACAATAGGCTTCTTCTAGCTTCCATCAATCAGATCCACTCACAAGTCTTTGGCTGGTCCAGGGCTATAGTAGAAGAAACATGCCCAAGGTGCCATGAAGTGGGACTGAACCCAAAAATCATGTAGTTGGGAAGTAAACGTTATCCACTTAGCCATACCTACACCTTTGTAAGTGCAAAGTATCAAAGTCTAGTGGTTTCTATGCAGCAAATATTATGTATGTAATATTCTCTCTACACAAGCCTATGTGCATCCAAAGAAACCATAAGTATTTTTTTATTCTTTACTTGTTTCAGTCATTTAACTGCACCCTTAAAGGGTTTTTTGTCAAAGAAATCAACCCCAGGACTTATTCTTTGTAAGTCTAATAGAATAAGTATTCTATAATAGAATAATAGAATACTTATCCTATAATAGAATAAGTATTCTGATAGACTGATAGAATGAGTATTCCATCAGTCTCTTTAGCTGAACTGCTAAGTTACTGGGATGTAAACATACCAACATCAGTTGTCAAGCGGTGATGGGGATAGAAACACAGACACAAAGACACATACATATGAATATATACATATACATATGCAACAGGCTTCTTTGAGTTTCTGTCTACCAAATCCACTCACAAGGCTTTGGTCGGCCCGCGGTTATAGTAGAAGACATTTGCCCAAGGTGTCACACAGTGGGACTGAACCCAGAACCATGTGGTTGGGAAGCAAGCTTCTTACCACATAGCCATGCCTGTGCCTGTGTGTATATTTAAGTGATATCTTAGTGATATCTGACACACTGTATTTTATGAGTGATAGTTAGATGATAATGACAGAATCAGCTAAACGGAGTTATAATATGAATGTTTGTATCATGCCACAAGCCTATACAAAGCCTTGAACCCAGCACTGCAATCTAACAACACTCAGTAAGTATACTGTGTTCCTGCTGCTTACAACAGAAAGCAGTGTAGTCCCATTCTGCATGGTATCTATTTATATCCAGGTAAAATTCAAGCAGCTAAAGTTAGTTACTTTGTCCCATGGACACAGTGTAGCCTTAGTCAAAATTCTAGCAATAGCAATGAACTTACAGTTAGTAAATAAGAATTCTGTGAGTGTGTTCTTCTGTGACACTAGCTGATAATTAAGGATTTTTTAATGTCTGTGTTTATGCATGGTTGCCCTCATGACTAATACATATGGAGTGCTCACACCTGTTTGTTTGTTGGCTTCTTTATGTTTTATCTAAACTGATAAAAATCAATACTTACTTTGAATATTTATCAATCATTTTATATGTACAATGGGTTCTTTTTCTGTCAATGGGTTGAATTTCTAATATGCTTTGTGAGTTTGTATAAATAATTGTAACAGCAGTTATTGAATGACACTGTATGTATGCACATGTATATATAGATACATACACACACACACACATGTGTGCGCATGCACACACACACACACACACACTCACACACACACACACACACACACACACACACACACACACACACACACACACACACACACACACACACACACACACACAAATGATATTATAGATGCAGGTGCGGCTGTATAGTTAAAAAGTTTGCTTTCCAGCCACAAGGTTTGGGGTTCAATCTTACTATGTAGCACCTGGGGCAAGTGTATTTTATTACAGACCCAGGCTGACAAAACCTTGTGAGTGGATTTGGTAAATTGAAACTGAAAGAAGCCCATCATTTACATATGTGTGTGTGTACATAGACACACACGCACACACACACACACATATATATATATGCAGCTGATGAAGACTGATCAGATTTACGTTGTGAAACGTATTTGAAGAGTCTGAAACCGGTCCTGCATTATCCTTAATCTGGGTTGTCCATTTTCGAATGTTCTTCTTAAAGTAAGACAAATTTTTCATGTTTGTTGCACACATGCATTTTTGCCAGTATATACGCAGTGAAGCTATACAATAGCGTCATATTTATATTGATTGCTATTTTCCAGTAAATATTGGTGCCTTGTTGTACCACTCTTCTGAATTTATATATATATATATATATATATATATAATGTGCGGGCGACACAT
>NC_068986.1:38486161-38489615 GCF_001194135.2 Octopus bimaculoides | reverse complement strand
ACACACACACACACACACACACACATATACATATATACGATAGGCTTCTTTCAGTTTCTGTCTACCAAATCCACTCACAAGGCTTTGGTCAGCCCGAGGCTATAGTAGAAGACACTTGCCCAAGATGCCACGCAGTGGGACTGAACCCGGAACCATGTGGTTGGTAAGCAAGCTACTTACCATACAGCCACTCCTGCGCCTATGTAAAAAATATGGAATGCTTCACGAATTTGCGTGTCATCCTTGCGCAGGGGCCATGCTAATCTTCTCAGTATCATTCTAATTTTAGTATATGTACTGTCGAATGGTCATTACGAATTATTAGCACTAAGCTGTGTTTATGTATGATCAGAATTACATTTCTTTTATTAGCCTGAAATATGTTTGTCACATATTTCAACTACTAAAGGTAAATACACTGCAGTGACTGTGGAGAAAAAGTCTCTCTTATGGTAAAAAGGTGTAAAAATACCTGGTCCATTCTTGGCTAGAGCCAAGAAACTTGAGACATCGATGTCTGAGATTCCTAATAGATGGTGACACCAAATGGACAGGGTGTTTTTACACCTTTTTACTATAAGTGAAATTTTTTTCTCCACAGTAACTGCAGTGTATTTGTCTTTTAGCACTTGAAGTATGTGAGAGACATGTTTCAACTTATCTAATTCTGCTCAATGGTCATTAAATATTTTTCCTTTATTGGAGAAAAATTTGGTTTGCAGCTATTTCCAGTAGTCATTATAGGTTCATTACTGATAGATTTATTCAATTAATCTATTGATCAGTTGCGAAAAGTTGAATAACCTAAGAGATTAATGCTACTTTTTAGGGTGTTCACCTTTCTCGGCAGATGAATAAACTAATTAAGTAAACCTATCAGTAATGAACCGATATTGACTACTAGAAACAGCTGTAAACTAAATTTTCCTCCAAAAAAGGAAAAATATGTCATAACAATTATCTATACCTTGTTTTGAATATCACTCTGTATAAAACCAAAGTAATTGAAACACAACCATGGATTTACAATATAGAATAGTGATGAACTATAACATTGGACCCTGCCACAAGAATACTTGGAGTTCTTTACTAATATTAACAGTACTGTTAGCCTGGTGTACTAACAGAGAGCTTGTGAAGTATTTTGCCTGGATTGATAATTCCTCACAAATAACTCACTATGTTGATGACCTTGTTCTTAAAGCTGAATCACTACCAGAGCTAGAGAAGAAATTCCAGGTATGGAAACAAGGTCTAAAATTGAAGGGCCTTAGAGATAACCTAGCAAAGACCAAAGTTTTAGTAAGGAGGAAGGCAGACAAATCACAGATCCCTTCAGGAAGATGGCCCTGCTTGATATGTAGAAAAGTCATAGGTAGAAACTCCATAAGATGCACCTGGTGTGAGCTTTGGACACATAAGAGGTGCAGCAGCATCAGAGGAAGGTTAATGGGGAAAATCACTTTTGGAAGATGCACAGGAACAATAAACACCAAAAATGTACAGAATATAAACTCCATCGACTGTCAGATGGGTAAGCTAGAGGTAGTAGATAGTTTCCGCTATCTAGGAGACCAAGTTTGTAGTGGAGGTGGATGTGCTGAGAGTGTAGCTGTGAGAATAAGATTAGGCTGGGCAAAGTTCAGAGAGTTCCTACCTTTACTGGCAACAAAGGGCCTCTCTGTCAGAGTGATAGGCAGATTGTATGATGCCTGTGTGTGAACAGCTATACTACATGGCAGTGAAACATGGGTTGTGACAGCCAAAGATATGTGTAGGCTTGATCTCGTTTGCTGAACTACTGAGTTACAGGGATGTAAACACACCAACACAAGTTGTCAAGCGGTGATAGGGGCACAAGCAAAGACACAAAGACACACACATACATATGTGATGGGCTTCTTTCAGTTTCCGTCACCCACATCCACTCACAAGGCTTTGGTTAGTCCAAAGCTGTAGTAGAAGACACTTGCCCAAGGTTCCACAAAGTGGGACTGAACCTGGGACCACATGGTGAACCATGCAACCACACCAGTGCCTATGTATATATATATATATATATATATATATATATATATATATATATATATATATATATATATATATTATGTATATGTAACAACACAAACAAGAATGAAGAAAATCCCATTTTTATTTGATTATTACACTATTCATTGCTGATGATTATTTCTATTGTGCCAGCATACTTAGATGTAGCAGGGGAAAAAAAGGTACAAAATACCAATCAAACTAATACATCTGAAAATCTATGTTAATACAATACTATCAAGGTTGTAGTGAACCCTGGGGGCTATGACAGGAAGCAAAACAGAAAAGAGATTTAACGAGAGTATTCTCCCTCATGCTTCTAGAATGTTTGAGAGCTTTCTGGAAGCTTCCAGTTTACGTTGAAGTCAGGGACTTCCAGTTCATCCCTTATGTAAAGGAAGGAAATTCTAAATTCGTACCACTCCATGTCTGTCTAGCCTCAGGCTGGCATTGAGTCAAGCCACCGCACTTTACACCCACTCGTGCACACGTTCACCTCACTTACTTGGAAACATGTAACTGCAAACAGAACATATTCATGTAATGTTATAAGCTTTCCTTCAATTAACCTTATATGTTAATGCATTACCTCCAGTAATAAATATGTTATGACTTATTACAAATGTCTCATGAATTTCTCTTTTCTTGTTATGATCAAGATGGTGACCCCTCTTTCTCTCATACTGACTAAATTATAGCGTATCATTAAATCGACGTTACCACCAAAAATGGATAACCCTGACATCACTAAGGTAATCCAAAATAGGCTAAATTCAAAGTGAACTGAGATAATGTTGCTAATAAATGAACACATACAAAAAGAATGTTAAGAAGAAATATTATATTCTAAGACATGCCAGTTTATTATTTAAAGTTACGATGACGTCAGTAGGAAGTGAAAAAACGAAAAAAATATAGATAGAAATTTTACATCAAAACATTTAGTTATCTAGAAATTCTACATCATGACATTTAGTAAACAAGCATGCTTGCAATATCATGGACTTGATGACTGCAGTTAGTGAGGTTAAGGCCAACATAAATAAAGATCAGCTGATCAATGCATTTATCCATCTCAGAATCTGCATTAAGACTGATGGAAGTGAATAGCCTTGTGGCATGTGTATGTGAGAATACGAGTACCAAATTCTATAAAAAGCATATTGGTTTTTCTTATAGATTTTTTTTATTTTCCTTAAATTGTCAATTAAAATTTTGCTCTCTAGTAACTGATGCACCCTGTATATATGTTTATGTGTGTGTGTGTGTGTGTGTGTGAGCATGCATGTGTGAATATACATGTGTGGGTATATATACATACATACACACACATATATATTTACATATTTATTACTATGTGTGTATATATATATATGTATATACATGTATATATATATATATATAT
>NC_068986.1:38484689-38485974 GCF_001194135.2 Octopus bimaculoides | reverse complement strand
ATATATGTATTAATAAGATAGGAGATGGAATGTGTATTAGACTTTATTGAGTATGGGTTGCAACATATGTCATACTCAATAAAGTCTAATACACCTGATGAAGGCTAGAGGGTATATCAGCTGAAACGTTGTGTTAACAACAAACAAGATGAGGACAAATACCCATCAAATGTAAATAATGTACCTGAGTTACTTGTTTTTGATCATTCAGCTAGCAATGCTTTTTGTTACAAATATCTGTGATTGAATTCATTTTTATAATATTAATTGAAAGCTAGGGAGAAAATGCTTATCTGTATGTTTTCTTTAAAAGAAAAACTTTATGAGTGACACTTGAAAAACATGACTGTTTCATGCTCACATTTCTCATATGATTTCTTGTTCTCGTGGGAATACTCCAAATGTCATAGACTTTTTACTTGCGTGGCCACTCTAATAACTTTCTTCATGAAACTGCATTGTTGCTTAGGCAAAATTTTAAAGTAATATTTTAAAAACAATTAGTGTGTGTGCCTGTGCCTGTATATATGAACATATACCTACACACATACATATACGCACACATACATGCAAATATATATATAATCTTATTATAAAAAACCACAAATCTTGTAAATGTAGCCACCCAGGGTTTCCTGGTCAAAATAATAATTTATTCTGCCATTTATCAAGTTGAAAACAAGCCTGTTTGTCAGTTGTCCTTTGAGTAGATAATGTTTCAAAAGACAACTAACAAACAGTCTTGTTTTCAGCTTGATAAACGGTGGAATAAATTATTATTTAAACCAGGAAACCCTGGGTAGCTCTATTTACAAGATTTGTGGTCTTTTTTTTAATTATAAGATTATCTTTACTCTCTTAGCTGATAAAATACTTTTCTACTTGTTAAAGTATTACCATGTGATACACACACACACACACACACACACACACACACACACACACACACATATATATATAAATATATATATATAGTAAGAGGAGGGATATAATATCCAGGCAGATACCAAATTTCTCTGAGTGAAAAGCCAAGGCTGGTTCCTTCAGATGGTGTGTTTTTAGCAAACTTCGTTTAGCTATCATCTGATGTTACAGTTTGTGGAGACGCAATGGCCCAGTGGTTAGGGCAGCGGACTCGCGGTCATAGGATCGCGGTTTCGATTCCCAGACCGGGCGTTGTGAGTGTTTATTGAGCAAAAACACCTTAAAGATCCACGAGGCTCCGGCAGGGGATGGTGGCGAACCCTGCTGTACTCTTCCACCACAACTTTCTCTCACTCTTTCT
>NC_068986.1:38476341-38484539 GCF_001194135.2 Octopus bimaculoides | reverse complement strand
GGAGTGCTCAGCCACTTGCACGTTAATTTCACGAGCAGGCTGTTCCGTTGATCGAATCAACTGGAACCCTCGATGTCGTAAGCGACGGAGTGCCAACAACAAACAACAACGATGTTACAGTTTATTTCTTGACTACTTAGAGTGTAAAGTACAATATTGATAATAAAGTGAATGAATAATTTGAGCGTTCAAACTTTATCTTAATTTCCAGTTAGTGTATTCATAAATAAACTAACTGGAAATAAACATAAAGTTTGAATGTTCAAATTCTTCACTCTCCTTATTATCAATACACACACACACACACACATATGTATGTATATATTCACATTTATACATACATGTGCACATATATGCATGTATTCATATACAAATATGCATATATATATACCTACATGAACATATATATATGTATGTGTATATATATATATATATATATATATATGTGTGTGTGTGTGTGTATATATATATATATATATATGTATGTATGTATGTATGTATACATTAATATTGGTGAAACATTTCAAAAACCAATGTTTTTCCTTCCTTAACCAGACAAAATCCCAAAAGGCTTATATTAGCATAAAACCTATTTAAAATTTTTTTTTTTTGTATTTTCAACCATTACTACTTTAAGTCAAAATTTTCTTTTCTTTTTAATCCCTGTGACACTTGCTGTGTCCATAGAGTCCTGTTATCGTGAACTATTTCACAAGTACCAAGGTTGATGTCGATCACTTTCATGCTGTGCTTGCTTGCATCCTTGTATCGTAGATGTTGGCAGCCTTTCATCTTGACCCAGATACCAATTCATCACAGAGCAGATTTTTGGAATACGATTGAATACACTTTTCATCTCTCCAAGCCATCAATTCTGTTACTCACCTGTCAAAGCGAACAGTCACATGAAACATCCATACAAATAGAACCATCCTTTATATATGCCAGATCTATAACTAAGTCTGCAAGTCAAGAATTGGACTCCCTAACCATTTCAGGAGGTACTCTTCATCATTGTTCTCCTCCATTTAGTACGGTATTATCCATACAGTTTCAATATAAGGTGATTAAAATCAAAATAAGCAACAGGATATCCAGAGGTAATGCAGTATGATCGTTTCAAGCGACTCCATTTCATTGAAAAATGCAACATGCTGTCTTCACTTCAGCTTAGAAGCTGAAGTGAAGACAGCATGTTCTTTGCCTATCTCCTTACCTTCTTGGTGGTTTTAGGTAAAATTATACTAATGTGTCCATCTGTTTTAATTTAATTTAATTCTATGTATTTATGCAGCTGAGGATTGCTCTGCATTTAAACTGATGTAATGGTTGCATTTTTCAATTAAAATGAGTTGCTTGAAACAATCGTACTGCATTACATCTGGATATCCTGTTCCTTATACTAATACTCTGCTGATACTAATACTCTGCAAGACTAATGGATGTCTTAAATATATTTTGTGCAGTTGTGCAATCGTGTACAAGTTCTTTTGTTGGCTTGTGACTCTATTTATATATTGGTGTGAAAAAAAATATTTGTTTAATTTTTTTTTAATGAAATCTTCGCATACACCAAACACACGTACACACACATGAATACCACCACCACAACCATCATCATCATCATCATCATCATCATCATCACCATTGCTCTTTTAATTTGTATTTTTCCATATCAACTCCAGTATTTATATCTACATCTACACACACACACACACACACACACAAACACACACACACAAATACACACAAGAAAGGAGATGACAAAGGAATAACCGATTATCTTATGAACTTCATTGGCTTACAACTGTCTCCACAATAAAATACTGTGAACTCATAGTTGAGTGCCTGAGCAACCTCTTAGTTTCATCAGCACCTCAAATATGAAGTCATGTATATGTGTGTATAAATACACACACACACACACACACACACACAAATATATATATATGTGTGCGTGTGTGTGTGTGTGTGTGTGTTGTACCTGTGGAAGGGGGAGACCCTGGAAGACATGGGACGAAGTGGTAAGGACCAATCTCAGGATGTTGGGCCTCACAGAGGAAATGAAGATGGACCAAGATGTCTGGTGATATGAAGTTCTTGAGAAGTTCGCCCAGTTTGATATAGTCGATTTTTACCTGTCTATATCAAAAGGACTACTGACCAAGGCACTTTCATTCACTAGGGATTTCACTGACATTAGCAACAGAGATATAGAAGTCATTATGCATGCCAGAAAGACAGTGCTGTTCAACAAAGGTTCAGGATGGGTCAAGTAATCTGACCCCAGGGGCTCCTTTGACTTGGCGATTGGGGACTTCGACAGTGCTGACATATGTGACCCCTTCAGGTGTATATCCTTCAGGTGTATATCCTTCAGGTGTATATCCTTCAGGTGTATATCCTTCAGGTGTATATCCTTCAGGTGATACCCTTAGGAAAAAGTTCCCCTCCGTCCTCTTTGGCCTCTACAGAGATGACACCCTGGCCATCTCTAGGGGAATGAACAGATATACACTAGACAGGCTTAGAAAAGATCTAATCAGCACACTTGCCTCCATGGGATTGAAAATCACCATAAAGACCAACCTCACAACCGTAGTCTTCTCAAACGTCACTCTTGACTTGGACTCTGGTACGTACAGGCCCTACTGCAAACCAAACAGAGGCTAAAGTGCAATAACACAACTCTCTACCAGCCACTCATCATGTTCAAAAACCTGGTGATGGGTGTTAGTAAGAGGATCACAAACCTTTCCTCCAACCAAGAGATTTTTGACGCAGTGGCCACATACTGTAACAAGGCCCTAGCTGCCAACAGATTTAGGGACTGCATTTCCTACACACTGGAATCCAACAACTGCAGAAGGAAGTGCCACAGAAATACTATTTGGTTTGTGCCCCCCCCCCCCGCAACTTCTCTCTTAACACAAAAAGAGCTGTAAGTAGAATATTCCTTAAATTAATAGATAAGCATTTCGCTAGCTCCCATAGGTATGGGCCCATTTTCAACAGGCGCAACATTAGAGTTCTATTTAGCTGTGCCCCAATATTAAGAGCATCCTAGTTAGTGCCCCTAGGCCACAGGAAGAGGCAGGATGTTCATACAGGCACTGCAGTAGATGCTCAGTGAGAGGCCACTGCTAAACCAAAGAGGTCATCTATGAAGCCGAAGTACTAGCATACCCTGGTAATACCACCGGTAGAAACAGTAGCAGCCATAGATATGAGAACAGAACCAGCAATGCCACTACCATCACCACAGTTAACAACATTAGCAACAATAACAATAACAGCGCCAGCGACAGCATTGACAGTTCTCCCAACAGTAACAACAACAGCAACATCATCTACAGCAGCATTACCAACAGCTTCCCTAGTGTCCACAGTAGCAGACCTGACAGCCTCTACAGCAGCAGCCATAGGGTCCACTACCACCACCAGCAATAATGGCAATAACAACAGCAGCAGCAGTGACAATGGCCCTAGCAGAAACACCAGCAGAACAACAGCTAATGACACCTCTAGCAGCAATGGTAACTCTCGTACCAATGACGAGGACCACAATAACAACAACACCACCTTCACCATGACTGGCGGTTGTGATACCATTACCAACGTCACCACCAACAGTCTCAGGCCCAACAACATTGATGTCGGCAGCAACAACAACACCAGTAGATGCAGAGAAAGTGCTGGCAACACACTAACACAGAGATACATTGGATGTTCCAGGAACTCTTTCAAGCAATGTCTTTCCAACCACAGGTCTTTCTTCAGAGTTCCGGAAAGGAGATAATGTCACATCACTGGCCAGCGATGTCTGGCAACTAAAAGACAATGGGATTCCATACTCGATCTCATGGAAAATCCTCAAGAACCCAGACCCCTACATCAACAGGATGAAGTGTTGCAAGTTATGCATAGCTTAATGCGTGAGAATCCATAAAGGACTCACTCGAACTAGGGAACATCCTTAACTCAAGAATGGAGGTTTTCGGGCCATGTTTACATTTCAGGAGGTTCCTGCTAGAGAGAGGTACAAGAAAGAAGCCAGAAACAAGTGTGCTGATGTAAAGGTAATACTTGGTCACCTAAATAGCAGAAACTATCTACCTCAAGAGAGCCTCCTGGGCGTTTGAGAGAATTTAAGAGCAGTATACACACACACTCACACGCACACACACACACACACACGCACACGCACACACACACGCACACACTCACACACACACACACACGCACACACACACACACACACATACATATAAAATAAAATCAAAATTGAAACAGTTGGCCATGCTAGGGAAGTGTCTTGAAGAATTTAGTTGATAAAAGCATCATCTCCAATACTTATTTTTTAAAAGTCTGGTACTTATTCCATTATTCTCATTTGTTGAGCTGCTAAGTTATGAGGAAGTAAACAAACCAACACTGATTGTCAAGCAGTAGCTGTGGTGCAACAAACACAAAGAGGCACACATGCATTCACATATGTATACACACACACACGTTAATCCCTACACATTTTTTTCTCTCACTGTTTTTTGTATGTTCTCTTTCTGGTTTTTTCCCTCTCAATCCTTTCTGTTGAAGACCTTTCCATATTTCCTGAGCATTAAACTAATACACCCTTTTATTGTTCCTTCACCTATCTTTGTCTTTTGTTTTCTGTAAATTTGAACTACACACACACACTCACACACACACACACATGCACGCATATGCACACAATGGGCTGCCACAGTTTCCATCTACCAAATTCACTCACAAGCCATTGGCCAGCCCAGGGCTGTAGTAGATGACACTGGCCTAAGGTGCCAAGCAGTAGGACTGAACCTGAAACCATGTGGTTGTAAAACAAGCTTCTTAACCTCACAGTCATGCTTGCACCTTTGTTACAGTTGAGTGTTTTAACCTTGGAGTGGATGACCTGAAAGAAAACTGAAGTTTTAATCTATTATTTCACTTGCAGTAGTTATAATGTTTTAATGCCTTGTCACTTACTGTGTCAAAGGGGTCAAAGGTTACCCATTATTGGACTGTGTTTAGAGCATTACTTGTCTTAATCTAGCCCTGTATGTCATAACTCACTTCCCCTGTCAACCCATATCACATCTACCCAAGAAGCTATATTTAAATGTAATAAAACAAAGAACAAAAGCCAATGGTAGATCACGTGTTTCTTGTAATTACTTCCTCCTCAACCAGCGTGCGTTTCACACAGTTTGTATTTACAATGTTGTTTTAACATAATAATAGAGGAAAAAATTTCTTTTATGCTTGCTATATTAAAATCCAATTTTCTTTAAGGTAGATAAGAATTATTTGTGAAGTCATTGACTTGCTAGTCAAGTTAATATGATGGCAACTATGTTAGTATACGTGTATGCATGCATGTATGCATGAATGCCTGTCTTCTCTTTCTCTTTGTGATTTAGAATGAATTTTGACCAACTACTGACTTGGTAGCAAGGTTGTGGAGGAAGGTATCTTGATTTAATCATCATCTTTTAAATCCTAAGAAGTTCTTGCAGATTTTTATAGTCCCAGATATCATGATCATTTGTATGTATGTATGTATGTATGTATGTATGTATGTATGTATGTATGTATGTATGTATGTGTGTGTGTGTATGTATGTATGTATGTATGTATGTATATATATGTGTTTGTGAGTGTGTATGTATGTATGCATGCATGTCATTATTCAGTTTTATTTCAAGATTTCTTGCCAACAGAGAAATAGCAGGTTTCTAACCTAGATCCAAGGCACCTTCAATGGAATGTATGTATGTATGTATGTATGTATGTATGTATGCATTGTATGTATGTATGTATTGTATGTATGTATGTATTGTATGTATGTATGTATGTGTGTGTGTGTATGTGTGTATGTATGTATGTATGTATGTATGTACATAAGAGTTGTGTATATATGTATACACCAAAACAATTATACTAAATACATTAACTCATATTCTGACATGTATACAAACTTATTGTTCGTTGTTGGGAATGAAATATGAGAAATTCTCAGGTAATATTTTGGTTTAGAATGATGACAAATAAAGTACAAATAATCCTTCTCTTGAATTCTCAGGGGTTCAGTTTCAACCTGTATTTAAACCAGGTTTTGCAATTGAATTATGCATGTGTGTATGAGTGTATGTTGAGTTTGTGGGAATGTGTGCACATGTATGTATGTAGCAACATACCATATTCTGCAGCATGGTAGAAGCTGCATTGTGAAAGGTACATCCTGATTTAAGGCATGTAATTCTAGAAAAAATCTTTTTAAACTTACCAAAATTAAACTTACCTCACAATCAGGTAGGGCAAAATGCCTGTTATCAAACAAAATTAGCAAACACACCAGCAGAGTTGTCTATGCCTGTCATTCATCAAAACCATCAGACAATAGTCAGACAATATTGTACTATTAATATTATGTTTTTGTAGTTGGTTTGCAAGATTCTTTATGTGAAACTATGTGTTGAAACAGATTTTGTTGTACCTTGGGAGGGTCAGTATACCAATGAAAATACACACACTGGTTCTGTTTGACTTCTTGTATGTAATGTATGTATGTATGTACAGATTGATAAGATATAGTCGGTAGAATGTTGGCTTCTTGTACCAATATCCAACAATCAATTCTCTTCCAGATGCTTTTCCATCCTGTTGTTTCTGGATCACAGTTGCAAGAGTTTCACCATCAATGTTGTATGTCTTGGATGTAACGCAGGAACAATAACTTTTTCGGATTTCTTCCAGCCATAGAGAATCTTCGTTAGATTCCTTCTCTATATATGTATGTATGTATGTATGTATGTATGTATGTATGTATGTATGTATGTATTATGTATGTATGTATGTATCTGCGCATGTGTGCATGCATGTGTGTGTTTGTGTGTGTGTGTATGTGTATTTATGCATGTATTCTTTTTCATCGTTTTTCTGGTTTCAGTAACCATGTCCATTCTTGGACTCTGTCTCCAAGGTTTTTAGTCAATCATATTGACCTTAATGCATTTTTCGATCTGGTGAATATTTTATCAATCTCTATGTACCAAACTACTAGGTCACAGTTTTAACATTAAAGAAAGTGACTTGACACTGGTTCACACTAGTAAACATAAACACTGAACATATAAGCACACATATACACACACATACACATATATATCGAATATATATATATATTTTTTACATAAACTACACACAAATAATTATTTTTTAATTAGCGTTAAAGAATAAAGGAAGTGAGCCTATATAAGCAATCTTGTTTATCTGTAGTGTATTTGTAGTCTAAGCAGGGTGTGAGATGTGATAGTGAACATTAAAGTAAACTTAACGTGTTGTAAAAATAAATACCATATGTTTGAAGCAGTGCAGACATCCTAAAATAATAGAAATAATGCACTAGTGTATTAATAGCATATCTGGAAATCTTGGATACCATATTTCCAAGTATCATCATCATTGTTATCATCATCATCATTGTTATCGTCGTTGTCGGCGGCGCCCCCCCCCCACGAGTCACTCTGTTGCTTCGGCTAAATATTAATAAAATGCACACACACACACATACACACATATAAAATAATAATAGTAATAGTAATAATAATAATAATGATAATAATCATCCTTTCTACTATAGGCATAAGGCTTGAAATTTGTGGGGAGGGAGATAGTCGATCACATCAACCTCAGTACTCAACTGGTACTTAATTCATTGACCCCGAAAGGATGAAAGGCACAGTTGACTTTGGCGGAATTTGAACTCGGAACATAGCAACAGGCAAAATACCGCTAAGCATTTTGTCCAGCATGCTAATGATTCTGCCAGCCTGTTGCCATCATCATCATCATCATCATCATCATCATCATCATCATCATAATAATAATAATAATAATAATAATAATAATAATAATAATAATAATAATAATAATCAGTACACGGCTTTACCAAGGAAATAGAAATGAAATTCGGATTAGAAAAATGTGCCAAAGCAACCCTGAAAAGAGGAAAATTAGTTAAAAGTAGCAATATAACACTAGATAAAGCCAATGAAATAAGAGAACTAGACGAAAGCCAACCATATAAGTATTTAGGAGTCAATGAACTAGATAGGATACAACATACACAAATGAAAGAAAAAATAAAGAAAGAGTACTATAGACAAGTTAGATCA
>NC_068986.1:38474484-38474985 GCF_001194135.2 Octopus bimaculoides | reverse complement strand
TAGTGAAGTGAAAGCACGTTATAAAAATAAAACTACTGAATAATAATAATAATAATAATAATAATAATAATAATAATAATAATAATAATAATAATAATAATAATAATCTTTTCTACGATTGGCACAAGGCCTGAAATTTGATGGGAGGGGTTAAATCGATTACATCAACTCTAGTGCTCAACTGTTACTTACTTTATCAACCCCAAAAGGATGGTAGGCAAAGTCTTTTGAACTCAGAACGTAAAGACACACAAAATGCCACGAAGTATTGTGTCTGGTGTGCTCATGACTCTGTCAGCTCACCACCTCATTCATGATAATAGCAACAACAACAATAGCAACAACAATAACAACGACAACAATGATAATAATGTATGTATATTTAATCATACAGCCAAGGTATTTTTAACTCATAAAAAGTACTCTATGCAATGTGTATGTGTATCTCTCTCTCTCTCTCTCTCTCTCTCTCTCTCTCTCTCTCTCTCTCTCTCTCTCTCT
>NC_068986.1:38470265-38473662 GCF_001194135.2 Octopus bimaculoides | reverse complement strand
TTTCAGACGCGTCCACCAGATGCATTCTTTCGCCATAGCCACAAGTACGATAAATACAGCTCTTCCTTCCCGTTTAAAGGAAGGAGGCGTGACGATATTGACGATAGAAATTAAAAGAAGGAGAAACATGAGAGATAAAAGGTGAAAGTCCACTTGGTATTGTCCATTGTAATATACCTCGTAGTATCTTTAATTTCATATATTTACATAAAAGTTCATCGGTACTCCGAAATCTGTCCATATTGTGCCACAATTCAGTGTAGAGTGAATGCTAAATAAACAATACTAGCTTATATTAGCTAGAAGGAGGGCGTCAATCTCGAGAAAGAATATATTTGCGGCTGAAGATAGCTTTATACTATCAATTATATACCAATAATGATGCAACAACTATAAAGCTTGAAATACGTGTACCGCAGAATCCTTTGTGTTTTGTTTATATTTTTACGTTTCCAATTTATATAGATAGATAGATAGATAGAAGTTATATATTGTGATCATTTTGGGACAGAGTGTCATTTAGATAACAATTACTGGTAGTTGATTACATAAAGCAGAGGATGTTAGAATATTCTGGGGGTGTTTGAAACCCACTCATTTTGATAGCATTGTCCACAGATACAATAACTGACTTCCACTGTATGGATCTGTGTGTGCGCACGTGTGTGTGTGTGTATGCATGTATATATGCATATATGTACAATAGGCATAAAGACCAGCAAAAAACAGGAGTTCTTTGAATAAAACATATTGAGTAACAAACTTTCCCTTGTTATTCTTGCTGGTAAACCAATGATTGGTCCATTGGAAATATTCAACTAATGATGATATTATTCACTAATGATGATAATAATAATAAAATAAATAGATAAATAGATAATTGGTTGGTAGCTACAAACAGGATGTTAGTCAAAGTTGTTGAAATAGTTTATTTCATTTTTATCACAATTAAGAAGTATCCAAGAATATATATTTACCATGTTTGAACAGAGACATGTACATTTGTGCTGCATCCGAGAAGTAAGGTGGAGAGGAAGTTCTGCTAGGTTCCTCACAGGCAAAGAACATACGTATAAGATTTTCTAGGCAGGGAACACTGACGGGTTGGGAGCATGGGAATACTTCTTGCAGAGAAATGGATTGATAAGGTAATCGGTGTAGTCAGAATCTGTGATAGAATACTTAAGATTAGATTAGTGCTGCAACATGGTTTAGCAACCATTATTCCGACCTATGCCCCTCAGTTGGAGCTACCTGATGAACAGAAAGGCCAATTTTATGACACCCTCTTGCAGACTACCTTGTCGATGAATGACAGGGACCTTCTCTTTGTAGCTGGCGACTTCAATGGGCATTTTGGCCAACATGCAGGGGGCTTCCATGGCATACATGGAGGCTATGGTTTTGGCTCCTGCAATGAGGAGGGGATCAGGCTGCTGGAGTTCTCTGATGCAAATGATCTTATGGTTTGTAATACTAACTTCAGGAAACCTGCCAGCCACCTATTCACCTACTGATCTGGTGGATGCACTAGTCAAATTGATTATGTCCTCACTAGGAAACGGGAAAGATGGCTACTTATAATGATGATGACGATGACTGTGGTGGGGTCAGTGGTAGTGGCGGTGATTGACATGATGGTAATGATGATAACAATGATAATAATGATGATACACATGTATGTGTAATTATCTATAAATATTATCCGCACCAACAGTGTCACTACCATTAGCATCATCTTTACATGCTCCGTTTTTCCCCCCATATTTTATGAGTTAGATGAGTCTGCAAAACAGGCAATTCCTTTGTAATTTTGGAACAGCATTTACTTGACTGTGATGAGCAATATTTTCAGATTTGACCTTACCTCTTCCTCTCATCAACAGCAGGTACCTTCAAACATCAATGTATCAACAACTACATCATCTATATCTGTCCAGCATACATTTACCAACAAATCTGATGCCCAACTAATTCACTAATTGCTTTTGCTCTTCATCAAAATAAATCATTTATTTAAACAGCCATTAATAAATTGTTTGAAAATGTCCATCCTCCTTCTAAAGTCATCATATGTGTTGTTGTTTACTCTGCTGTGAAGTGAGCAAACCCTTCCTTAGGTCCTTAACATCATGTTTCATTGGAAGTGGTCACAGAAGAGAAAATATATGCAGAGCATTTTAGCTGTGGTATGGGAAAAAATGCACAGTCCACCTACTTTGTGGGTCCTCTCTTAAAGTCAATCCTTTCCAACTGGGATATATCCAAAGGAGCCCTACTCACCTAACTTCTGGCCAGAACCCAAAAGTAAATTCTCTCAACTCAAGCAGCCAACATGTCCATCAAGAATGACGGACCCACAGCAAAAGAAGCCCTAGCTAGTCATACTGCCACTCACATAACCTCCCTCACTCCTCTCCTGGCAAGGCCCTTTGGCCATTCAAGTGATGTCACTGACCCTATAGTTCTTGTTCACCTCAGCTCTACATCAGCAAAACATAATCGAGGAAAGACTTGAGAAAGAAAGCTTATATTTTCTGATCATATAAATTTGTATCAGTGTTTACACAGTGTCTTACCATGGGAACGGAAATAGAATGTGCTGAATGTCAAATGCATTGCTTATTCAATTGAACAGTTTATATTTAAAATACTGTATACTGCATCACTGACGATTCCAGCTTGATGCGTTAAGAGTTTGTTGACCTATAGCAGAAAGATCAATTTTAATTTTATCACATGTACTGTACTCTTAACTCGTAAACAGAATAGTCTTCTTAAGATATACATAGCTACCATAGGATGTTGTAACTAATTAGAAAGAACAACTTCAGTTCGTTGCTGTCTGAATATGAACATAGCAACCATTGGCTAGTCAATGAATCACCGAGCAAAGTAGATAAATAAATAAATAGATAAAAGTGTTTAATGTAAGAAATCTAGCTTATGGCATTAATTGGTAGAAAACAGTCAATACCATAAGTATGAAACAAGATGTGCATCAACTGCCAAGAAAGAGTACCCAAATTTCCCTTAAATCACACCCTTCCACCTTAATAAAAGATTATATATAAGACTTCATCAGACAATGTAGAATTGAATATATGATGCCTGAATAAAAGTTGGTATTGTCATCATTAGAATTCATTTGAGACCTGTTCAGATATTCAAAATATTTAGGCATGGCTGAGTGGTTTAAGAAGTTTGCTTCTTAGTTGTATGGGTTTGGGTTCAGTTTGTGGCACCTTGGGCATGTATCTTCTATTATAGCACCAAGCCAACTAAGGCTTTATGAATAGGTTTGGTAGACAGAAACTGAAAGAAAACCATCTTGTGTGGATGTGTGTGTGTGTGTGTGTGCGTGTGTGTGTGTGTGTGTGTGTGTGTGTGTGTGTGT
>NC_068986.1:38461163-38464604 GCF_001194135.2 Octopus bimaculoides | reverse complement strand
ACACACACACACACACACACACACACACACACATACACACATGTGATTAAGCCCAACACAAGGCTACTTTTGTAAAGGGAGGATAGGTCTATTTAGTCAACTGAATCATTTCACAATCTATGATATATCTCTGGTATTTCCCTTTTTAATCCTGAAGGATGATGCTGATCTCAGGAGACCAAAAAGTAAAATTGTCCGTAGGTAAGAATTTAAAACGGAGAGCAGCGAAACAATATAAATTTTTGATAACATGGGGCACAAAATCATGAAGTAATTTAATCTTTGGATTATTTCAGCCACAAGACTGCAGTCATGCTGGAGTACTGCCTTGAAGGGTTTAGACAAGCAAATCAATCACAGCACCTTTTTGTTTTAAGCATGGTGGTTGTTCTTACAGTCTTTTTTACTGAACCACTAAATGATGAGGATGTAAACAAACCAACTCTAGTTGTTAAGTGGGAACGGAGGACAAATACAAAGACATACACATAGTTATGTATATCTATCTATATATATATATATATATATATATATATATATATATATATGTATATATATCATCATCATCATCATCATCATCATCATCGTTTAACGTCTGTTTTCCATGCTGGCATGGGTTGGATGGTTTGACTGAGGTCTGGAAAGCCAGTGGCTGCACCAGGGTCCAATCTGATGTGGCAATGTTTCTACAGCTGGATGCCTTTCATAATGCCAACCACTCTGAGAGTGTAGTGGGTGCTTTTTATGTACCACTAGCATTGATCACGTTCAGATGGTGTGTTTTTATGTGCCACCGGCATCGGAGCCAGTCAGGCAGACCTGGCACATATACATATATATATATATATATATGTGTGTGTGTGTGTGTGTGTGTGAGTTTGGAGGGATATATTATTCCAAGCAAATACTGTGGTGGCTCATAGTTAAGTTCCAGTTTGTGGCTAACCATGTCGATCAGTATTTAACATCTGTGACTACTATTAGTTATTAGTCACTCTGTGAATTCTTCTGATGGGTAATTCCATGTTTGCTTCACTGGACAGTAATGTTGTCTGGAGTATATATTAGTAATAATTATATTGAGTATGGAGACTTGTTCATCCTCAAAATTTATTTTCTCAAAATTGCTAAATAAGAGAAAACAAATTTTGAGGATAAACAAGTCTCCATACTCTATATAATTATTACTTATATATATATATACAACAGGTTTCTTTCAGTTTCTGTCTACCATATCCGCTCACAAGGCTTTGCTCAAATCAGGAGTATAGCAGAAGATGCTAACCCAAGGCACCATGTTGTGGGATAGAACCTGAAACTATGAGGTTTGGAAGTAAGCTTCTTACCACATACTGACGCATGAATGTGTACGCTTGATAAACATATTCAGCTTTGCTGTATAAATAAACCCTGTGGTGAAACTAAATGGCTCTCTCTACAGGATGTAACCAAGAACTGCTTGACTAGTTTGTTCCATAGAGAGATCCTTGTGGTTTAATCCTGATATCACTGGTCTATTTACATAATGAAGGTGAATATATACTGGTGAAACTACAGTTTGGCTCACCCCCACCAACACTCCCAGTGCTTTGTTTCTTCATAACTTTATTAATAGTGTATATTTTTATTATAACTTTGCAGAGATATGTTTTCAAAGTAAATTATAATTATGTTGATAAAAAAAACATTTTAATGAAACAGAAATTACTCAGAATAAAAGCAGTCCATAACCAATACACAACAGAAACAAGAAAATTGCAGCAAAGCTGCATGATAGTGATGTCAGACTTGGCATGAAGACCATCATATAACTTGTTTGACATGCGCATCGCATTTTTATTCTTCTTTTCCATTCTATCTTGACATGCGTATTGCGTTTCTATTTTTCTCTTCCATTTTATTTTGACATGTACATTGTGTTTTTATTCATCTCTTCCATTTTACAAATCCAGTATGAACATGTGCATTGCATGTTCATACTTCTCTTATTAGTTTCTATTCATAACTGTTTACAGATTACAACTATCTCATGACTTTGTGGTCGTGAGGAGCACTTCACCCTCTGATGGTAGTGAAAAAAATATTAAAAAAAAAACAAAAACAAAAGAATCTATAACATTATCCTGATTAATATTGTTTGAGATCACTGTTTAAATTCTGCTGAGGTTAACTTTGCCTTTAATCCTTTTGTGGAGAGGGGGGCAATGAAGTAAAGTACCAGTCAAATACTAGGGTTGATGAAATCAACTTCTCCACTCTTCTCAAAATTGCTGACCTTTTGCCAAAACTAGAAAGAATATTATCTGAGATTAGCATGAAATTGGAAGGTATGATAAAAAGCAATTTCTGAGTACACATTAGCCTACTTTAATGCTGATCAATGTATTCAAGTTACTGAATATTTTATCAAGTGGTATGCATATGAATTTATTCACAATTCATCCACACACACACACACACACACACACACACACGTCGCAACAGTTTAAATATTTTATAATGTATTTCAGTTAAATCATATTACTGGCTGTCTTTGAAAAGTAACAATGAATTTATTTGAAAAACAAAAGTTTATTTGTTGTTATTGTTATTGCAGCTGTTGTTTGACTGCATGCAAGCTCTAATAGAACAGACATATGATCAAAAGCATTCCAACCATGAGCAGCCCATTGATTATCTTTTCAGGTAATCTGCAACAAAGACTACATTGTCTAATTTGTTTTGTTTTTGTTCTCTGTTTAAGATGATGGCAGTTTGATATGAAGGAATATGTGGCTGCCATTTCTAGCAGGTTTAGTGTGTTTATAAAAAACTTCCTCACTGGCCAGTAAAGAATTTACTTCTTGTTATTGTTGTTGTTGTTGTTGATGATGATGATGATGATGATGATTAGACTTAGTTTAGCTTTGGATAAGTGAACCTTAATCAAAGACATTTGAGTTGTGACCATCCGACCTGTCTTATTTTCAGGGATGGTACATACCTGTTAACAATACTAAATATGTCCTTCCTTTTTAAGATGGGAAGATATGGATCTTGGTCAGAGTTTCACCATAATTTTTAGTTCTTTAAGCTTTCTGTCAATTGACATTTTTTTGAATTTGTAGGCCCCTTCTTTTTCTTCTTTGTAGTCCCTTATGCTACAGTGGACAAAATTGTATATAAAAAAGGTATGTCTGAATGTTAAGAAGTTTGCTTCTCGACTTCATGGTCATGGGTTCAATCCCAGTACAAGGCTCCTTGGACAAGTGTCTTTTACTATAGCCAAGAGCCAATCAAAAGGTTGTGAGTGGATAGGTAAATGGAAACTGGAAACTGAAAGAAACCTGTCATATATATATATCATCATCATCATCATCATCATCGTTTAACGTCCGCTTTCCATGCTAGCATGGGTTGGACGATTTGACTGAGGACTGGTGAAACCGGATGGCAACACCA
>NC_068986.1:38452028-38461153 GCF_001194135.2 Octopus bimaculoides | reverse complement strand
TGTGTGTGTGTGTAGGTGTATTTGTGTGTGTGTGTGTAGGTGTATTTGTGTGTGTGTGTGTGTATGTGTGTGTGTGCGTGTGTGTATGTGCATGTGTGTGCATCTTTGTGCCTGTGTTTGTCACTCCACCACTACTTGACAGCCAGTGTTGGTGTGTTTACATGCCTATAACTTAGCAGTTTGGCAAAAGAGACTAATAAAGTAAATACAAGACTTTAAAAAAATACAAAAAATAAGTACTGATGTCGATTTGCTTGACTGAAATTCTTCAAGGATGTGCTCCAGCATGGCTGCAATCTAATAACTGAAACAAGCAAAAGAATAAAAGACTACCTGCCTCATTACTGAATTAGTCTATAAGTGGCTGAGTATTCCAAAGACATATGTACCTTTAACATAATTCTCAGGTAGCCTAAGCATAACATATTGTGACAAAGCTGGACCTGTCTATGACAGGTACAAACCATTTGATGAGTTGCTACATAGTTTCCAATCGATTTAATGTCAAAGGCATTTTAAAGAAAGAGAAGGAGGAGAAAGAAATTAACAGAAAATTAGGAGTGGTGAAATATAGTGCGATAGATGAGTGGAAATAAAGCTCAAAGGCGTGTGTATATTTATATATCTATATTTTCACATGCCTATAAGCTTTATTTCCACTCACCTATCACACTATATATCACCACTCCTAATTTTCTGTTAATTTCTTTCTTTCTCTTCCTTCTCTTTCTCTAAATTGCCTTTGATGTTAAATCTATTAACTGTTTTTTAACAAATAGCTTACCAGCGTTCCCTTCATCATATATGCAGTAATTACATTTGGTTAAAATGGTTTATTGATGTGTTTTATTTCTCTTTTTTCCTTGACGAGATGATTACATTGCTTTACATAATATCATTCCCTCGGGAATAATACCAATGTTTTCTTTAAAGCATATGTCAGAAGTATAAAGATTTGAATAACACCTGTGTTTAACTCCATTTCTTAATTTATCTATGTGATCCAAATACATTTCACTAAACCCTGGAACTTCTACAAAGACGGGAAAAAAAACGAACAATGCTACACAAATACAATAAAAATAAAAATAATAACAGGACATAACAACAGATGTTTTTTGACTAAGGACAAATCAAATTAAGCTGGCGTGTGTGGAAATAAAGCCTTACGGCATGGATACAAGATTTCACAGGCACAGGGTGGAATATCGATGTTGCACGCACAATGGCCGGCCAAGAAAGAAAGATCAGGCTTGGCCGAACGCCGGTCATGTGGGAAGAGAAGAGAGAGAGGTAGAGGCAGAGGGACAAAAGAATTAAGGAGGGGCGAAAAAATGACAGGGACACAGTGAAGTGAAAAGTGGAGGGAAAGTGAGCATGAAAAGAAGGCAAGGAAATGTGAGCGAGGGGGAACAAAAGAATGAAGAATGGAATGAATGAATAAGGGTGAATATATATATATATATATATATATATACACACACACATATTTTTAATTTCAAGCATGTGCAATGTTTGTTTTTGATTTTGTTGACTACACAGTATAGTAGGGTCAGTTGGGCACCATCCGTGAGAAAAATGGCAGCTTGGAAAACTCACTCTGATTGACAACGATCTCTCCAAGTCAATCAGGTCCATTGTCAAGGACATGGGAGTGTCTAAGTTTCTTATCAGGCAGGCAGTGCATGAAGACATTCGGTATTCCTCATACAAGATGGGAAAGGGCCAATTTCTTTTTCAAGCCATCAAGGACAAAAGGAAAAACTATGCTACAAAGCTTTTAAACAAACTCAAATATCCCCTCCAACCAAACATGCTTTGGTTTTTCTCAGACGAGAAAAATTTCTGCCAAGATCAGAGGGTGAATACACAGAACAACCGTTGGCTTGCCATGTCTCTAAAACATGTACCAAAAATGATAAAAATCAAACATCCAGTCAACATCATGGTGTTTGGAGTGGTCACTAGTGATGGCGATGTTATGCCCCATTCATTTTCCCATATGACTTCAGATTCAACATAGAGACCTGCATCAAGTGTTTGGAGGAGGTAGTGCTGCCCTGGGTCAAGAGTGTGGCTGCTGGAAGACCCTATGTCTGGCAACAGGACTCTGCACCATACCACACAAGCAGGAGAACCCTGTAATGGCTGTCAGACAATTTCTGTGACCACATCACCCCTAACGTCTGGCCACCTAACTCTTCAGATTGCAACCCCCTTGATTATTATGTGTGGGGTGCAGTTGAGTGAGAAACCAACAAAACTCCTTGTAACACCAAGGATGAACTGAAGGCAAGGATTATGGCAGTATTCACCAACTTAAACAAGGAGCCCATCCAGAAGAGCGTCAGGAAATTCCAACGTCATCTGGAGGCCGTGGTTGAAGCCAATGGCTATTTTATTGAATATATTTACTCTTTAGTATTTCAAAATATTTTTTATGTAATTTTGGTAAATATATCTGTTAAAATGAAATGTCAGTGTTATTTTTATTCTTGTGTAATTTAGACGACAATTTATTAACTGCACCTTGTGTGTGTGTGTGTGTGTGTGTGTATAATGTATGTATGTATATATATATATCTGCTCACCAATAAGCAGTGAATTGAAAGGCTCATGACACCATTTCAAAAAATAAAACCAAAAACACAGCTACTCAGTCAATTAGTTAATGATGATGAGAATGGTGGTGGTGGTGGTGGTGGTGGTGTTGGTGAAAGTGGTGATAGTGATGCAGATGATGATGATAACGCTTATAATGGCAGTGATAGTGGTGATGATGATGATGGTGGTGGTGTTGTTGACAGTGGTTGTGGTGGTGATGATGATGATGACGACGATGATGACGATGATGACGACAATGATCCTCATTATTGTCATCACGTAAGCATACAGACATACAAAACATTTATGTTTATTCACACACACAAGCACATGCACACAGATGGGTGTGTCTATTTTATTACTCAAGAGGCTAGAAGTATCAGTTAAATATCTTTCAAACAACATCTTACCATCTTAACAATGGAAAGAAACATTAAAAACATTAAATAATGGGATCATCCTAGAGGTAATGTGTTTGGAAAACAATGCAATAGCTTTTGATTTGATCAGAAATGACCAAGAGTTAAATAAACAGTAATACATCGTGACAAGGAAGCTAGTGATGCTGATGATGATGGTGATGATGATGACGACGATGGCGATTGTAATTATGATCATGATCATGATCATGATGATGCCTATAGTGGGAAGGGAGCACTCGAGAAGGGTGCTACTTTAGCATGCTGTCTACCACAGCATTTGTAGCCTACACTGTGAAATGACATGATTGGTCTACTGAGACCTCAGTTAGTTTTGTGAGCTTTCATAGAATGAAATTATTATCTGTGCTTACCTTTTTTTCACCCTTTTTACCTGAGCTTTCTTGACTGTGCTTAGGTTATCTTTTCTTTTCTTTCTTTTTATTTACCATTTTCATCCAAGTGCTACTGACTGGTCTATATCAGTGATTCTCAGTTGGGATCCATATGATATTTCGGGGTCAACATAAGATTTTGTTGCTAAAATTTATGTGCAATAAACTGGTTATCCTTCTACAAAACACAAAATATTGTAACATCTTTTTTTTAATGCAGTTCCTAATAATATTTAATCACAAAAATATAATAGGATTTTTTAAAACATCATCAAATGGCTAGGAGGATCCATCTGAGTAAAGTAGGAATCAAAAGGATCTATAGGCAAAAAATGGTTGAGAACCACTGGTCTATATAAAAAAATATCCACATAGGTGCAGGCTGTGTGGTAAGAAGCTTGCTTCCCAACCACATGGTTCCAGGTTCAGCTCCACTTCATGACACCTTGGCCAAGTGTCTTCTACTATGGACTTGAGCTTACCAAAGCCTTGTAAGTGGATTTGGTAGACAGAAACTGAAAGGCGCTCGTTTTGTGTGTGTGTGTGTGTGTGTGTGTGTGTGTGTGTGCGTGTGTCTCCCCCACCACCTGGCATCGCTTGACAACTGATGTTGGTGTGTTTATGTCTCCGTAACTTAGTAATTCAGTAAAAGAGACTGATAGAATAAGTACTAGGCTCACAAAGAATAAGTCCTGGGGGCGATTTCTTCAACTAAAACCCTTTAAGGCGGTGCTCCAGCATGGCCACAGTCAAATGACTGAAACAAGCAAAAGAATAAAAGAATAAAAGAATCAGTATCCTCTTCAAATTGAAGCTAATAACAACAGTATAACACATTTTACCCTCTTGAATGCAATTTAAAGATTTCTATTGACATCATTAGAACAGAGGAAACAGAAATTGCATTTTTTACAGAAATGCATTCTTCTGAACACATTACAAGACGCAGACTCTTGCCATTGATGTGGTAGTGTCATGCAAGAAATATTAACCCTTTCATAACTATTTATTTTGAGATGCTCTGTGTTTCTTTCAATTAATTTTAAATCATTAGTTCTCATTAAGCTAGTGTTAGGAACATAAATTGTGACTAAAGTTTGGTGGAAGATTTTAATTCAAAACTTATTGAAACAAAACACTTGTACTAAAGAGCCAGAGACAGTTTCAGCTGGGTTGGTATCGAAAGTGTTAAAATGTGACAGAGACTGGGAACATGATCCTGTACTTTGTTCCCTTGAAATAGGAGCCAAACCCATTTTGTCATTGTACAGAGATCAGTAACAAATTATACTGCAATCTGAATTTGTGTAATTTTAAAACTAATGTCATCTTTTTACAATTGGAATACTAATGAATACAGCAGCAATTCTAATAGGAATGTCTTCCAGTATGATAACTGATTTTTACACACAGAAGTATAAATGTGCAGGCAGACCACACTCTAATGTGTGGTAGACTACCCATTAAAGTGGCACTGAATATAATAGTCTCCTTCATTGATCCCAGTACATGACTGGTACTTTAATCTATCAAGACTGGACAGGACAAAAAGGAAAGATGACCCTGTCAGGAATTGAACTCAAAGCATAAAGCGATACAAGTAAATATCACTTCTCTCAACCAATCTATCACCTTTGTCTTTATTCTAATACTTCACGTGGTTTTACTTTTCAAGCATTCATGGATTTTATACTGTCCACTTGGTCGCATCAGTCATCAAATCCATTAAATATAGATATAAAGAGTTTATGTGACAGATATCTATTTAGCAAACTGGGGCAAAGTTGTTGTCGTCATTTTTCATGGACGGATAAGTAATATCAAAAGCTAAGTAGCTTACCAAGAGTGAGTAATCACATATAAACACGCATGCACACACACGTACACACATGTACATACGCATACGCACACATTTAAAACGTACAAAAGATTTAATATTATTGTATGTGATAGCTTAAAAGACAGCCATTTGTGCATGCATTTGGATATCCTTCTCCTCTTCCTTCTGCTACTCCTCCTCCTACCTTCTCTTCCTCATAATTGTTGTCATTGTCGTTGTTTTAACACCCATACTTTTCTACGCTTGCATGGCTCAAAAGGAAGTTATTGAAGCAGATTTTCTACAGCCAGATACCCTTCATGCCACCAATCCTCAGCTGTTTCTAAGCAAGGTGATATTTCCATATGGCCAGGCATGTTATTTTTCACAGAAGATTAGAATCAAACAACTTTAAAATGGATGCCATCCAAACTGAAGAGGAATGGGCTTTGCCAGGTTTGAGATACCAAAGATGTACCATTCACAATAACACCTCCACAATTCCACCAGGAGTTCAGGATCTAAGGAAGACAGAAGTCTATCATGGACTAATAGTCAGATTACTACCTCCCACTTTGAGTATGTGTTTGCAATCTAGGAACAGGAAATATCAACCAAGTACCTGATGCACAAAAGGGATAGAGATGTGGGAAAAGCAGTAAAATGTGACAACTGATGCAGATTTTGTGGAATTCACACTGAAGATATCACCCACATCATAAGCCATTGTCCAAAAATGACATCACGGTATTATCTACTGATGAAACATGTTGTTGTAGCTAGGACACTATAATGAAATCCATTGGAAAGATAACCCCGAGGACAAAGAAATAAAAGAACTCACAGTGTGGTAGAAGCCATAGTCACTTATAATGAAAAGGAGTACTGGTGAAATGTCTCAGCGAGAGACCAGAATAAAATGTAAGCACAACAGGTCTAATATAATGATTTTGGATTGAGAAGGGAAACTGTGCACAGTTGTAGAAATTAGCTGCCCAGTGGATGTTAGCATAAAGCTGAAGATCAGTGAAAAAGAGAACACCTGTGCTGAACTATTGAGAAATCTGCAGTTACTCTATCCAGATTACAAGTTCATGTTTATACCTGTAATTATTGGGGCCCTGGGATATGTAACACACTGCCTAAATATCAATCTTGAGAAACTGGGCTTCTCAAAATCAGAAAGGAGAAAGTTCATTTGAAGACTACAGTTCCAATTCATCACTGGAACTGCAAAAATCTATAAAACTTTCCAGAAGTTTATCATTTAATTATATATGAGCATGTCTAGATATGCAACTATATGCATGAAAAAAAGTCTCACGGTGGTGCACCAGCATGACCGCAGCCACTTGGCTGAAACACATAAATAAATAAAACATACAAATCTGCACATACATACATACATACATACATACATACATACATACATACATACATACATACATACATGCATGCATGCATGCATGGTGATTGATTCATCTTCACAGTTGACTGCCATCTCCTTGGGCTTCCTCATCAATAGCATTTCTGACTTTCCATCTATGACCTCTCAGATGACTCTTCAGTCCCATTACAGATCTGCATGGTTTGAATCATAGGTGACAGATGAAAGTTGTAACTTATTGTGTGCTTCCAACTGGTTAGGTCTGCACAAATCACCACTTTTCTATCACTGAAGTACTTTCAGTTGATGGGATCACAAATCAGGTCACCACTAAGAGACATCTGTATGTCATTGGATTATAAAGAGAAGCAATTGTACAACACAAGTACCAATCTCTCAGTCTCCTTGATAAGTACTTAGCAACAGGCTGAAGTGAGATGATCAGTAATCACGTGAAACTGTACATTCTACATCTGCGTGTCCTTTTCTTAGAAGGATGCTGATGAAGCTAGGGGGTCCCTCACACCCTGTGGATTTACTGAGCACACTGACACAAACCAAGAGTATTTCTATAACACTGTGCTCAGATGGAGTATCATCATATATGAAAGTTAAGCCATACCTTGAGATCTGACAGGTGAAACTACTCCATGACAAAGTAGACCTGAGAGTAATAGAGGCTAAAAAGGTGGTTCCACCAGAGCCCCACTACTGGAGGCAGTTTAAAATTATACATACATACATGCTTTTAAGTTTATCTCTATAGATTTTCTATAGAATTCAGAACCAGTACTACAAGTTATTGTGTTTTGTAAACAAATATGCCCTTGTAAACAATACAACCAAAGAAAGAAAAAGTAGGTAGTGTGTGTATATGCATATTTCAAGAGTTATTGCCTTTCATCAGTACCACATCAACCCATCAACTATCCATGAACACATTGCTTAAATGCCCTCAAGATTTAGTCATGTAACACAGTTTGACAGACAAATTTGCATATTAAATGTATTCCTGGCACCTGGTACATACATATTAATTACTGGCATAGAAGCAGTATTTTGTTTTGCAACCATAATATACTATCAAGTAAATTACAGATTTAAAAATCAATATTGTGTCTTACCAGGTGTTAGCAGTGCAATATTCTTACTTCTAAGTTTATCTCTATAAATTATCCATAGAATTCATAGCCAGTACTGCAAGTTATGATGTTTCATAAATGAATACCTTAATGTAAACAATGCAATCAAAGATAGGAAAAGTAGGTGATGGGTGTATATGTATATTTCAAGAATTGTTGCTCTTTCATCAGCACTACATCAAACTTATTAACTATCCATGAACACATTACTTAAATAACTAGAAGATTTAACATACATATATATGTGCATTCATGCATCTGTGTATCCATGCATACATACTACATATACATACATGCATACATACATACATACATACATACATACATAATTATGGGCAACTACTTCGAGATCTCCAGCTTCTATATCCAGATTATAGATTTACATTTATACCAATAATGGTTGGAGCACTTGGCTTTGTATGTAAATGCCTAACTGTCTGGATAAGTCTGGATTTTCCAAAAAATCAATCAACCAACTAACTTGCACATTACTTTTACAATCTGTAAACAGAACAGTAAAACTCTGCAAGACTTTTCTCATGTTTAAAATGTAACATTGTTTTACTTTATCTACATTCCAAAGATAGGGTTTTGTATCTTTGTTAGAAGCCAGCCCCTTCTTTCAGAAGAAGAATTTAAATGATTAAATACAGAAAGAGACACATACATACATACATACATACATATATACATACATACTGCACACTCATACACATACATATATATATATATATATATATATGTACATACATGATGGCTACAACTCAATATTGAGCAATGCCATTACTTGATTGTTCTTTTAAACATGAACAGCACAGATGCAGCTTTTCAGACCTGCTTGAGACCTACTAAGTTTTTTGTGCAGATGTGACAAAGTGGACATGTCTTGCAGTCAGTGTTCACATAGATTACCACCCACTTTGACACATGTCTTCATTCCACCATAGATTTTTTTCATTGAGTGTTTTGCTTTTTTCAGATGTGACTAACCATAATATATGACACGTAATAGAGATGTCAATGGAGATATTAAAAAAATCAAGCAATGCCTGTGCCTCAAGCGTTTTTTTTATACATATGACAGGCTTCTTTCAGTTTCCATTTTCCAAATCCACTTCCAAGTCTTCGGTTGGCTTGAGGCTATAGTAGAAGACACTTGCTCAAGGTGTCACACAGTGGGACTGAACCCTGAACCATGTGGTTGGGAAGCAAGTCTCTTACGATACAACCACACCTCCACCTATATGTATGTATGTATGTCTGTATGTCTGTCTGTATGTATGTATGTATGTATGTATGTATGTATGCATGTATGTATGCATGTATGTATGTTTATTTGTATGTATGTGTGTGTGTGTG
>NC_068986.1:38447916-38452018 GCF_001194135.2 Octopus bimaculoides | reverse complement strand
ACATACATACATACATACATACATACATAACATACAGACAGATAATTGCATTTGGCGTCTCTATGTCTCTTGTTTTCCTTTCAATTTACACACATTTTAACATACTATTTCACTGTAATCATTTACGAAGCTAAAAGAAAAAAATTATCACTATTGAGTGGATTTTATAAGAGAAAGGGCAAAGCTATGTTTTATTGAATAGATTTTGCAATCATTTAGATAGAAAGTTAAAAACGGGAAAAAGTTTCAGCATAGTATTGAAGAGAAATGCAAAGGTCATATTTACGTCAATGGGAGTTTATGGGAAAATGTCACTGGTTTATTTAGTTTTACTTCATAAAGGATTGCTACAAAATAGTAGGCTAAAGTTTTGTGTAAATTAAAAAGATAACAGTACAGTCCTAGAGTTAATTGCCAAAATGCAGGCTCTTAACAATTTGAACCATCAAACCTTCAATGGCTGTCAATGGGTGTCAAGAAATCAGATAAGAAATAGATAAAATGAAATGTCTTCTCATTTAGTGAATTTCTTGAAATTCTCTTAAATGATATCTGGATTTACTTGTCAGACATGAAGAATTGCCTTGGAAGTTTATTTTACTTGCATTTATTGTTATCTGATTGTTGGATATTCCTAACCAAATTCATTTAACACTGCTTTATGGCTATCTGTTTAGACTTATTAACTCCTTTTACTTCTACTTATATATATCATCATCATCATCATCGTCGTTTAACATCCGCTTTCCATGCTAGCATGGGTTGGTCGATTTGACTGAGGACTGGTGAAACCAGATGGCTACACCAGGCTCACAGGGGTTGGACAAAATAAAGGAAACACCTAGCATCACAGCATCATAATTTTGATCAAAAGATTGTTTATTTTTATGTCTTTTTATTTATTATTAGTGTTGCTTAATATGTTTTGCTAAAATTGGTGTTTCCTTTCAGATATCATCAAGAAAAGGTAATTAAAATTCATTAAAATGACAGATCTATCAGACTTTCAAAGAGGTCAAATTGTTGGTGTTTGTATGGCAGATGGTAGCATAATGAAAACAGCCAAAATGTCTCAAAAGTAATGACAACCTTTGAGAAAGAGGGAAAAACCTCCTTGTCAAAACAAAAGTCTGGAAGAAAACCAAAACTTTCAGACAGGGACCGTTGGACTCTTACGCGAATTGTCAGAAAGGATCACAAAAATACAGCTCCCAAAATTACTGCAGAGCTTAATGACTACCTTGAAAACCCAGTTTCCACAAAAAGTGTTTGCTGGGAGCTGCACAAAGGTGGATTTCACGGGAAGTCTGCAATCAGAAAACCATTACTTTCAAAAACAAACATTGCAAAGCATTTAGAGTGGAGTAAAAACCTACAGAATTGGTCCCTAGAGCAGATGAAGAATGTTATTTTCTTGGATGATTCATCCTTTAACATATTTAACCCTTTAGAATTCTGATTAATCTGTCAAATATAATGCTAATTTATTCACATTTTTTTGAAATTAATCATACACTATCTTGTAGCTTTTAGATTTCGATGATACATTTGTTTGCTTTAGAATGACTTTGCACGGTAGTTGTGAGAGGCCTTATATCATCTCAGTTTCAATATAAGATAAGTAGAATATTTGGGCCTGATATGGCCAGTTTGAATGTTAAAGGGTTAATTATCTGTACCCAACAAAATTAGTCAACTAGCAGAGTTGTTAAATATCAGATAAAACACCTTGTGGTATTTGTTTTATGTCTTTGTGCTTGAAACTTGTTCAAATCCTTCTGAGATTAATATTTGCCTTTCATCCTTTTAGTATAAAGAACCTGTCTAGAGCAGTTGAATTACAACAACTGTTCTGGCTTATTTTGTTTTGCATTCTGTGTTCAGATTCCACCTGAGGATTGAAAATCCTGCTGACAGCCAAAGGCTATTCACCCAACTACAGGAAAATAATTGATTATAAATAAAAGCTACAATGGGTAGTGAAGGCGTGTGGCTGTCTTCGAAATAAAGCAAATTGAATGAAGATGAAGATGATGATGATGATGATGATATAACAACGACAATAACAATGACATTGACAACAATGGTAACTATCAATGACAACTCTTTCTTTCAAAAATGTATGGCCTTGTCCCTAAGTCAGAAATCAATATTAGCAGTTGTTGTCAGTTGCTAAGTGGTCGATGAAATGGCAAAGGGGATTTAAATCTCCGGCTCATGGGGCAGAGGTTGTTTCACAGGAGGCTTACTTGCCTCTTCTTGTCCAATGGGGGCTGGGGTAGGAGATATCGCTTTTAGCAGTGAGAATATAAACAGTTGTTATCTAAAGTTATCTGTAGAATCACAAGGAGTCTATTGTCCTTGAAAATGTAATTCTGTCCCTGGAAAATAAAGGAAGGATTTATTCAAAAATTTTTCAATGGGTCAGGTTAGTGGCAGCAGTTTTGAGCTTGTTATTGTTGGTGGTGATGGTATTGTAGTGGTAGTTGTTGGTGTTGTTGTTGTAGTAGTAATGGTAGCAGTAATGATAGTGGTGGTGGTGGTGATGGTGATGGTAATGTTAGCAGTGACAGTGGCAGTATTGGTGGTTTCTGTTGTGGTGGTGGTAGGTGGTGGTGGTAATGCGCAATGCTAAAACAACAATGGATGCATTTTTGCCTTTCTAGACAAACAGTAATATAAAATTTTATTTATTTAAAACCTAAAATGTATTCTATGCAGGATTTTATTGAATGCAGTGTATGCATGACTGGCTGTTATTTACAAAAGCTTACAAGTAAATTGTGTGTGTGTGTGTTTTGTTGTGGTTCAATTCTGGTTTGAGTTCTGAATGAGCAAACTTATGATCTAATACATTCCAGCCATAGTTGTTCCATCTTTCTTTCAGGTTGTGTAATTTATCTGGGACTATCTTATCTAAAGTGTCCTTCCATTTAAAACAAAAAAAAGCAAAAAACAAAAGCAAAAAAGGTTTATGATTTGTAGAAAATATGGCTGCTATTTCTAGCAGGTCAGACTACCACATAGAATTTCTTTTGTTGGCTCCTGTATGAGTATGTGTGTGAGTATACATTGTGTGTGTGTGTGTCTATGTGTGGGTGTGTGGGTGTGGGTGCATGTGTGTGTATGTATGCATGCATGTGTATGTGTCTATGTATGTGTGTTTATGTGTGTGTGTAAGAGAGAGAGAGAGAGAGCAAAGCAATAGAGAGGCTGGAGATTCTAAAAGGGCTGTCATTTTTGCATCCCCAAGTTAGCCCTGATCTAGCAGATCTGTAATCAAAAATGTTCCAGCCATGGCCTTAATTCAATGTCTTGTTCCTGTTTTTTTAAGACACTAGGGTATAGCTTAGAAGGTGTGTGGCCAGTGGTTAGGGTGTTGCAATGACAATCACAAGATCATGGGTTTAATTCCTGTATCACACCCTACAAATTTAGATAATTGGTTAATGTATATCAGTCCCCTATGGATTGATTAATGTATATCAGTCCCTTATAGACTGATCAATGTATATCAGTCCCTGACAAGATGGTCATGTCATGAATGCCCTTGGTCTGCTATCTGAGACAACACATATTTGGAATGTGGTAACCTAGAGTATGGGCATCTGGACCAAATAACAACTGACACAATGAAAGCTGTGATCTCTTCATTGTCATAGCTACCATCATCATCACTGTTACCATT
This sequence comes from Octopus bimaculoides, assembly GCF_001194135.2. Classification (NCBI taxonomy): domain Eukaryota; kingdom Metazoa; phylum Mollusca; class Cephalopoda; order Octopoda; family Octopodidae; genus Octopus; species Octopus bimaculoides. Next base: position 38,448,330 of record NC_068986.1, on the reverse strand, counting down.
ATCATTGTCAACAAGTAAACAGGGACACTGCTGTATGGTTGCTTGGCCTACTAGAAATAGCAGCCAGATCTTTTTCATATCACACCCTACTGTTTTAATAAAGAAAACAACACATTGGATAATGTAGCCCAAGTTAGATTACATATCTGGAGATAAAAAATACTAAGCTGGACACTCCTAGATCATATTTGATGATAAGTCAACTTGATAAACGCTGACCTGGGGGCTAGACAACAACATCAACCACCACCACCACCACCACCACCAGTTATCATCATCATCATCATCTTCTTCTTCTTCTTCTTCTTCTTCTTCTTCTTCTTCTTCTTGGAAAGTGATATTTTCCTGTTTTTATATTTTTAAGTGTTTCAGCAAAAGAAACCAATAGAATAAGAGACAGACTTAAAAAAGATA
>NC_068986.1:38432910-38447219 GCF_001194135.2 Octopus bimaculoides | reverse complement strand
CTTCAACTGCTAACAGAAATGTAACTACAATTTTTCACATTTTATAAGATCTAATGTTTACTGTGCAATGAAACAAGGAATAGATAAACATATACCCTTGCCCAATACCAACTCTAACATTGAAACTTTGAAAAATAACCTAAATAAAAAATATTCAGAATAACCTGGAAGATGTCTTTTTAAATGCTACATTTGAAGCTTATTTCAAGAAACCAGAATAGTTTATCAAATAGCCTAAATGATGTTGTTCTCAATGCCATAAATTAGGCTGCTAATTAAAGAAACCACACAAGTTTATTAAATAACTTACAAAATCTCTTTTGCAATGGCACTAAATAATGGTTTCTATTTCAACATGCCAAAGTAATTTATAAATTAACCTTGAAAATATCTTTCTCAGTGCACAAGTTAGGACATTATTTCAATAAACTACAATTGTTTACAAAATGACCAAGAAGATATCTTTTGCAAAGCTGCTAAATAGGGCAATTGTTTCTTTGATAAAACGGAGTAGTTTGTAAAATAACCTAGATGTCTTTCCTAGTGCACAAGTTAGGACATTATTGCAGGAAATTCTGAAGACATCTGGAAGCCACGGTTGAAGCCCATGGCGCTTTTATTGAATACATTTACTCTTTAGTATTTCAAGATATTTTTATGTAATTTTAGAAATATATCTGTTAAAATGAGATGTCAGTATTATTTTCATTTTTGGGTTACTGCTGAATTTTTTCCTAACTCTGTATATTTGTTTCAGAAAATAATAATGGCAGACCCTCAGTTTACTCTAGAAATGAAGAAGCATGCTGTTATTGTAGTTATAAAGGCTGAGCATAGCAATTTTGAAATATCTCGATTTTTAAAAGATGTTACATCATTCGTCTACAGAGTTTGTAAGGACTGAAGATGAAAATGTATCACCAGTATCAAAACAAAAAAAGTATTCTAAATGCTCTGAAATCATCAGAACACTTGAATTTATCTGGCAAGTTCAACAGACTATAGGTTACAATCCCAGAAAGTCTATGAGGTCAATTGCAAAACATCTCCATGTGTCAGAAGGAACAGTCAGAAATGTTGTCCACGAAGACATCAAATATAAGTCTTATATGATGAAGAAAGGTTAATTTGTCAGAAAAAGCAAAAGAAAATCACTACATCAGATCTAAAAGGCTCTTAAGCAAACTTAAAAATCCAGCAGAAGAAGAGTTGATTTGGTTTTTCTCAAATGAGAAAAACTTTGACCAAGATCAAAAAGTTAACAGAAGAAATGTCAGATGGTTATGTGCAGACCCTTCTGAAGAGTAAGACTACACTATCACACATGGCTCTAGTAACACAAGAATGGTTGGCTGAAAATTTTCATGATCACATAATTCCTAACATTTGGCCTCCTAATTCCCCAGATCTCAATCCATTGGACTATTACATGTGGAGCATTGTTGAGGAAGAGGTCAATGAACACACCCGTAACACCAAAGATTCTTTGAAAGCTGCCATAGTCAGAGTAATGTCTAAAATGAACCAGGACCACTTGATTTGAGCATGTAGATGATTTAGATCTCATACAGAAGCAGTTCCTGAAGCTGAAGGTGGCTTTATTGAATAACATTATAGAAAAGAATGTTTATTTTTATCCTCATTTATCCCTTTTTTGATAAATAAAGTTATCTGTTATTGTTTATCTGTTTATTTATAAACATAAATCTTATGCAACCTGTATATTACACACACACACATGTACGATGGGCTTCTTTCAGTTTCTGTCTACCAAATCTACTTACAAGGTTTTGGTTGGCCCAGTGTTATAATAGAATTCACTCACCCAAAAAGAGACTAAATTTAAAACCATGTGGTTGGAAATCAAACTTTTTTACCACACAGTGATGCCTGTACTCAAATGTCTTTTGTACTCTGATGTCTAAATGATGTAACAGTTTCTTCAGTAAACTACAGTAGTTTGTGAAATAACCTCGATGCTTTTCTCAGTGCATGGGTTGAGACATTATTTCAATAAACCACATGAGTTAATAAAATAACTCAGATGTTATTCTCAAGCCACAAAATGAAGTTACAATTTCAACAAACCACACTAGTTTACAAGAGAACTAAATTCCAGTAAACTGAAATTATTTTTTTTATAGGTGGTCAAGGTGATGTGTGTTGTGTGACCATCTAATATCGACTCATATCGGAAGGCTGAAATTATACATATTATGTGCCAGTTGGAAAAGAGAGGAGACACAACTGAGTAGAAGGTTAGGAGAACATTTATTCATAGGTTAACATGTGTGTTTGTGTGTGTGTCATGTATACAGAATAATAGATCGGCCATCTTGAGAGCAAAGTGTATGTGTGTCTGAGTGTGTATTGGGTACATATAAGAACAATGAAGAGGAAGAAAGTGAGTTTTAAATGAGAAGTTAGAGGAATGTTCATAGACACATAGATGAGAAATACCAGTTCGTAGTCAATTGTACACGGTGACAGAAATACTGTATCATGATGTTGTGGTGATGATGCAGAGCCAGTTGTGGTACATGTTGTACAAAGTTGTAGCTGTAATGCTGCTACCTGGGTCTATGAGGGGAAAAAACACAGGTGGGAAACAAAATTTCAGAGGGCTGGTATTCATTCTGGGAAGGAAAGTAAGGAAAAGTGATTGGTGTGAAATGTGGATAGCGAACTGTGCAAGATTTCAGCATAAGGTAAAAAAGTTATAGCTTACGGCCTCACAATGACACCATGATCTCTCTCTAACAGTTCTTTTTTGTATGAAATTTCATCAAAAGAACTATCCTTACTGTGGAAAATCTTGCAGTTATCTTGTACACTTTTCTTGTATTTATTATTGTTGTACCTGTAGTTACACATATATATGTGTCTGTCTGTCAGTATATGTATGTGAGTTTCATTCTTTTGTTTGAAGAGGACGATGAGGAGGAAGAACAGATACAATGCTAATTACCTTTTATGAGCCTCTCAGGATTGGAGCTCATAAATCTATGGCAGGGTTAAGTTCATGCATATTGATATTCAATGTGAGTTTTACCACATTTATTAGTGTGTGTGCATGTAAAAGTGTGAGAGTGTGTATGTAGGCATGTAAATGTGAGAGTGTGTGTATATGTGCATATCTGTGCATGTTTGTATGTTTGTGCGGTGTGTGTGTGGAAAGTGTTAGCAAAATTTATCTCCAAGGTGTTGGTGCAGCAGCAGAAGCAACTCCGCATAGAAATCGATCAGGATAAGCTGGACTGTGCAGACCACAACCCAGACTTCATGAAGACCATCATCACTAGTGATAGGACATGGGTTTATGGTCTCTGCTTGATGCATTCTGTCATCTTGCATGAAAATGAAAATCTAATGAGTACACACTAAATGTCTGTACTCTAGGAACTGCTGTGGCCTACTTGTGTGAAAATTTTTATGCACGTGCAGGAAGGGTGGCATCACCTCCCACCTAAAGGATTTTGCTCATGTGGCATTAGTTTTGGAGGGAAGAAATAAAGTCAGATACTTTTTGAACGTGCTTTGTACATTATAGAATTTTCTGTTTTTTAATTAAATGTATTTGTTCTTTTTTTATTTTTAAAGTTTTGAAAGAACCTCACAACACACAAATGACATTGAGATGTCTAAAATGTACACAAAGACCAAAATCAGGAACAAACAAAAGAAAACCCAAATATTATGAATATCTTCCAATCTCAATATGAAATTAAAAAACAAAAAAAATGAAAAGAGAAAAGGTTATTGACCTACAAAATGAATGAAAAACAAACAAACAAAAAAAACGAAAATTATGAAAAAGACAAAAAATGTAGAAACAAAACTAAATCTAGCAGCTCAGAATCTTAGTTATAATATTTCCAACTTAAATGATTTCTGATCTGATAGAAAAGCTTATCACAACTTTTAAGTCAAAGATGAACAATCTAGAACAGTTGTTGCCTGTTTATATAAATTATAAAGTGAATCCTCCACAACTTTGTGACATACTTATCAACTGAATTGATCTGTGACTGAATTCAGAATTATGATGTTTTCCATATTCTAAAGAACAAAACAAAATCAATGAATAATAATGAAGTGGTCGATGTCCTCTCACATGTGAGAGAGAGAGAGAGAGAGAGAGAGAGAGAGAGAGAGTGTGTGTGTGTGTGTGCATGTGTGTGTTTGCCTGTGTGTGTACATTTGCTATTGTGTGTTTGTGTGTTCATATGTGCATGTGTGTGTGTGTGTATGTGTGTGCATATGTGTTTGCATGCATGCATGTGCATGCGTGTGTGTGTGTGTGTTTGCGTGTGTGTGTGTGTGTGTTCATGTGTGTGCTTGTGTGTGTGTACATTTGCCATTGTGTGTTTGTGTGCTCATATGGGCATGCATGTACATGTGTATATGTGCATGTGCACATATATGTGTGTGCATGTGTTTGCGTGTGTGTGTGTTTGCATGCATGCATGTGCATATGTTTGAGTGTGTGTGTGTGCATATTTTTGTACATCTTTTATCTTTGCTTTTATCTTTTATCACTTACTTGTTTCAATCATTGGGCTGTGGCCATGCTGGAGCACTACTTTGAAGGGTTTAATCAAACAAATTGACGCCAGTACTTATGTTTGTATGTTTGGTACTTATTCTAATGGTCTCATTTTGCTGAACAACTAAGTTATGGGGGACATAAACAAACCAATACCAGTTGTCAAACAGTGGTGGGGGACAAACACAAACACATACACACACACACACATATGCTTATGTGCACACACACACGCACACATGATGGGACTCCTTTCAGTTTCTGTCTACCAAATTCATGTATAAGACTTTGGTCAGCCTGAGGCTATAGCAAAAGATGCTTGCCCAGGGTGCTACACTGATGCTTCCCCACTGATTCTTATTCACTTCCAGTTTACCCCTAGCTCTAAAAAGGGTTCCCTGTTTCATATTGTAGAGGCTCTGAGATTGTAAAATTTTGGTTTCTATGGCTGGATGCTCTTCCTAACATCAGTCACTCTACAGAGTATACAGGGTACCATCATCAGTGCTTTTTATGTGGCTCCAACACTTGTGTTTTTTATATGGCCTTGTTTGATTTCTCAGTACTTACTGGAAAAGACTTGGAAAGATAAAGTTCCATCTGCTTTCACAAAAATTAACTAAGTAAATAAATAAATATAAGTAAATAAATAAATATAAGTAAATAAACAATTGCAGCATGGAAGGTGTTTATAAGCCGTTTAAGAAACACACAAAAACCGTTAGATTCACTTCAACTTTTAAATTTAATTTGCTAAAATATTTCTGTCGCTTTGAGACCGCGACCTGTTCACTGACAAAATTCCATGCTGTATCTATAAATAAATAAAATATATTTAATTTTTGTAACAGAATATAATAAAGTATTTCCCTGATGATCCATTGAAGTAAGGTATCCAAATGCACTTCAAACATCCAATGCTGAGTTCTACGAGAGGAGGTCAAAAAATATTTGCACTTTTGCCATAACATATCATTATTATTGTCACACTGCCTTCTGCACATGTGTGCTTATAGTTGGTACTATTGTGCTCGCATGATTGAAGTTTAAGCTTGATCACACCGTTTTTCTTTCTGGCTTTACAGTGTAGGCCTGACCACTCCACTAGCAATGTGTATCAAAGAAAAACAAAGAGCAATGGTTCAATTTATCTGGTCAGGTGTTAGAAAAGAGGTGTACATCAACAGTGCAAGATACAGTGCTTTGCTGGCCAACAAACTGAAGCCAGCAATTCATACCATATGCCGAAGACTATTGTTGAAGAAAGTTTTGTTGTTGCATGACAATGCACGTCCATACATGACTGCCCCAGGCCATTGAAACCATTAACCAATTGTGCTAAAAGCCTCTGATGAATTTCAGCACCTAACACACCTTTTGACCAGAGAAATCAGATCACTGCTCTTTATTCTTCTTTGGTGCACATTGCTAGTAGAGCAACCATGGTTACACTGTAAAGCCAAAAAGAAGAATGGTGCGATCAGGCTCAAACTTTGATCACATGACCCCCAATAGTACTGACTATGAGCATGCATGCACAGAAGGCAGTGTGACAATAACAATATGTCATGGTGAAAGTGTGGATAATTTTTGACTTCTCCTCATAAATAACAGTAATCGTGAAATGTATGTAGGAATTCATATCATCATCATCATCAACATTTCATGTCTATTTTCCATGCTGGCATAGGTTGGACAACTTGACAGGAACTGGCAAGGCTAGGGGCTGCACCAGTTTCCATAGTCTGTTTTGGCCTGGTTTCTATGGCTGGTTGCACTTCCTAATGCCAACCATTCCACAGAGTGTACTGGCTGCTTTTTTATGTGGCACCATCACAGGTGCTTTTTAAGTGGCACCAGCACCAGTGTTTTTTATGTGGCTCCTTAGTTTTAGGATCTCAAATCTGTTGTGGTGGGTGGGTTTTCTCAAGTACAGCAATGTGCCACATGTCTTAGTCCTCTGTCGTCTCCTTCATAAGTTTCAGCATTTTAAGATTGGCCTTCAGTATTTTGTCCCATTTTCCTGGGTCTTCCCCTTCCACAATTACCCTCCACTTTAAGTAATCAGCCCTTCTTTATGCAACTGTTTTCATTCCTCTGCATCATATGACCAAACCTAATAATTTATCATTGTATTTATCTTAATTTTCCAGCAAGTAAATAAAATTTGTTGCAGTGTGTTTATAAAATACAACCTATGGTTATAAACAGCATTCCTTTTGTGGTTGTATGAGGTAAATAAATCGCATAATCTACCTTTCTCTCTATCAACAAACACACAAATTGACACAGCTCATTCATCATACTTCATGTTTCTTTTTTTTGAAGAATAGTGATGATATTCTGTATGTTGCTGTGTCAACATCCTGTGTTTAGTGTGTGTTTGGTATGTGTGTGTGTGTGTGTGTGTGTGTGTGTGTATGCGTGTGTTTGTGTGTGTGTATTTGTGTGCATTTGTGTGTGTGTGTCTGTGTGTGTATGCATGTGTTTGTGTGTGTGTGTGTATTTATGTGCGTTTGTGTGTGTGTGCGTGTCTGTGTTTGTGTGTGTGTGTGTGTGTTGTTGATTTTTTCACAATGTATGTACCGGTCATTACTCTTTGAGAGAGAGTGAGGGAGAGAGAGACCAAAAGAGAGAGGGAGAGAGAGACTGAGAGAGAGCGAGAGGGAGAGAAGAGGGAGACGACAGACAGACAGACAGACAGACAGACGGACGGATGGATAGACAAAGCGAGTAAGAGAGAGACAGAGAACCTATTAGTAACATAAACGTATCAGTAATGTTTGAAACCTTTGGCACTGAAAACCTTTTCCTTACAAAACTGATTGAAGATCATGCTTCATGCTACTTTAATAAACTTCATGACTGGAATGCAAATTGATCGAAGACCATAAGAAGCAGAGAACACAACATAAGGAAAGGGTCACTGATGTATTGTTTTTTTACATAGATACAAAACCACAGAATTTGAGAGAGAGGGTTAGAGTCGATTATGTCAAACTCACTATTTCATTTGTACTGAAGTGCATTTATGACTGTGAGTTTAAGAAGCTTGCTTCTCAACCACATGGTCTTGGGTTCAGTCCCATTGTGTGTCGCCTTAGCCAAGTGTCTTATGCTAAAACCTTAGGCCAACCACAGCCATTTAAGTGGATTTGAAAGATGGAAACTGAAAGAAACCCATCACATATGCATGTATGTATGTAGGTATATATGTATGCATGTGTGTATACATGTGTGTATGTATGTATGTATGTGTATGTATGTATGTATGTATGTATGTATGTGTGTGAGTGTGTGCGTGTGCACGTGTGTGAATGTATGTATGTTTGTGTCTTTTGTTTTGACATCATGTGATTGCTGTTAATGAATGTCATACATTTCCAATATTCTGTTAAAAACAGGTAATAAGGGTTGGTGACAGGAAGGGCATCCAGCCATAGAAAATCTTCCTCGGTATACTCCATCCAACCCATGCAAAATGGAAAAGTGGTGGACATTAAAACGATGACAATGTAGACTTACTTTATCAACACTGGAGGGCTGAAATGCAATGAAGAACTCAGTGGGATGATGAGATCAAAATCATTAATATATCAATTATTGCCTATTAGTCAAGAATTTTCCTTATACACATGAGCCTTTTTAATTGTTTCTCTCTGGAAGGAGAAGGAAGCACCTTGTGGGAATTGTAAAGGTGATGAATATATTGTCATGTTTAATAAAATCATGCTAGTTTCCAAGATCTTAAACTTGTTAGACATCCTAATAAAGAAAAAAAGAATTATATGGATATAAAATCTTTTTGTCATTTCATTAATAAAGAGAAGGCTACTAGAAAATGTCTGTGGGTGGCCTGGCCTTTGTTAGTCTGAGAATCACTGGTCTAACTAGTCAGCTTCCAGACACACAAACATTCATTAAGAACCACTTGAGTTCATGGCCATTGTAACATGTGATGGTCAAACCATACATTAAAGAATGTTGCTTAACAGTTAAGTGTTTGATGTATACATATTCTGTTTGTATTGTTTGTGAAAGCTAGGTCAGAACTGAGGGCATTTTATGTGTTAGCTGTAAATAATTAGAGAAAGAGACATGCAAGAGGCTGCTGAACAAAAAGAAAAGTTTGACAAGTATATAGAGAGACGGAACAATTATTGGAAGAGAGCTTATAGAAGAAGAGGTGTGAGCTGTTGAAGTCAAATATGCTCTTGAAAGTGAAGTGATAGAATCATTAGAATGTCAGCGGAAGTGCCACAAAACATTTGTTCTGGCTTTTTCTGCTCTGAGTTCAAATCCCATTAAAATCAACATTGGCTTTTATTCTTTCCAATCAAGTTTACCTACCACTCCAGGAGCAGTGGATTGACAGACCTGTTAGACTGTTGTGTTGCACAAGATGCCTTGTGATATCCGTTCTGAATGTTTGTGTTCTGAGTTCAAATTACACTTAAGGATCCTGAGCACACTGATGGGCAAGGGTTAATCACCTGATCATTTGGCCACCATAGATTATGAAAGCTGGACTAGGTGGAGGAGGATTATAGTTGTCTGCTACAATAAGTCAGAAAACAACAATAATGATGGAGTGATGTAATTAAAAATGACGAGGGAATGATGTAATTAAAGACATAACGAAGGAGTGATGTAATTAAGGACTTAAAGACAAAGGTAATTAGAGTTAGCATTTCTTGTGGTGGTGGTGGTGATGGTGGTAGGGTTCCTGTGAAGATTGAAAAGGGTGCAGATAAGAGTCATGTTTAACAAAATTAAGATGATTTTAAACTCATCCAACATCGTGGCAAAAAAAGAAGTGTTATATGGATGCAAGGTCTACTTCATGTACTCGTTAATAGAGGAATTGAGTGAGTGGGGACTTCAGTTATTTTGGGGGGTTGGGTGGACTCGTGTTTGTCAATTTGAGGCTGTTGGATTAGGACCTTAGGTATTAATTGCTGACTTGTAATTAACAAAGTAATTCTTAACAAATTAATTAGATGATACAGGAAAGTAGCTTTCATGATAATTGGTGTGGCAGAACCATTATCAACTGCAACAATCAGAGGCTGTCTCTGCATGGTCGCTTAACCTACTTAAAATGGCAGCCAAAGCAAACCTCACCGTCTTGGCTAAAGAAGGATATATTGTATATTGTATTTCCTAATACTCCTAAAAACAATATTGGGATGGACATTGTTGGAATACAATTTGAACATGAGTTTGCTCATTCAGGAGTAACCTGAGTTTGCATAACAATGTACTGGAAAAGATAATTAGCAATCAATTAACCCAATCAATTTACCTATAAAATGGTAGAAGGGGTCATAACAAAATTTCTTTAATTCTTTAGTATTTAGACTGGCCAAATCCAGTTCAAATATTCTACCTGTTTTATGTTCAAACCAGCCAGATCTGATCTCTCATACCTACCCTAAAATGTCATTTTAAAAATTAAACAACATCATTGAAATCTCAAAACTATAAGATAATGCATGATTAATTGAAAACAATATGAATGGAATAAGTATGACATTCGACAGAGTAATCTGAATGCTAAAGGGTTAAGAGAGAGCTTTTTGAATATCTGTCAGATGCTACATTTCTGACTAATCTTCTTTTGTGAAGGACAAACATATATCTGTTGTAGTTAGCGTTTAATGCCATATATTTATCTTATATCTATATTTATGTTTGTGTGTTTTTCTGTTTGTGTACATTCTCCCAACACTTGATAGTCAGTGTTTATTTGTTTACTGAAGTTGATTTGTTTGGATAAACCCTTCAAGGCAAAATCCCCTACGTGACCCCAGTCCAATGACTGAAACAAGTAAAAGATAAAAGGTAAACTTCCAGGCAATATATCACAAAAGCTTTTATTTGTGGAACAGGGGTTCCATAACTGGGATAAACGTTTTGTCAACCCAATAGGTAAATTTACTGATTCCAGGTTTACTCAGTATATGTCAATTGTAAGTTTTAAAAATCTGATGTTAAGAGACAAGTTTTAGGTAGGTCTATTTTGGGCCAAATACTAAATGTTTTAGATCATTTGTGGTTCTGGTATCTGTATACCATTAATAATCCTTTCTGCTATTGACACAAGGCCTGAAATTTTGAGGGGAGGTGGGGTGCTAGTCAATGACATTGAACCCCAGTGTTCCACTGGTACTTATTTTATTCCCCCCCGCCCCCAGAAGGATGAAAAGCAAAGTCGACCTCAGTAGGATTTGAACTCAGAACATAAAGACAGACAAAATTTCATTAAGCATTTTGTCCAGTATGCCAATGATTCTGCCAGCTTGCTGCCTTTGTTGATCACTGATAATATTTTCAAATTTGTGCACAAGGCCAGCAATTTCAGGGGTAGGGTTAAGTCAATTACATCGACCCCAGTACCTACTTAGTACTTATTTTATTGACCCTGAAAGGATGAAAAGCAATGTCAACCACGATGAAATTTGAACTCAGATAGGCAAAATTCCACTAAACATTTTGTCCAGCATGTAAATGATTCTACCAGCTCGCTGCCTTTGTTCACCATTAATAATAAAGAGCTTATTGTATACAGTGCTCAGGTGAACTACAACTTCTCAGGTACATAGCATAAGTAAGTGAAATAGCATTGTTATGTGCTATTTGTATTGTTATTGCTATTTTTAAGATCAAATAATAACACTTAAAAAACAATATTTTACTCATACATATCTTTGTTTGTTGTTGTATTATAGTAAAAATGGAGGCAACAAACTAGCAGAATTGTTTGCACATTGGACAAAATGCTTAGTGGCATTTCTTCCACCTCTTTACATCCTGAGTTCAAATCCTACCAGAATCAACTTTGCCTTTCATCCTTTTTTTTTTTTTTTCGGTGGGAGATCGATAAAATAAAGCACCAGTAAAGAACTGGAGCTGATGTAATCAGCTGACCACCCTCCCATTGAAATTACCACCTTTGTGTTAAAACTTGAAGCCATTATAGATGATGTGGAGGCAGTGAGCTAGCAGAATCATTACAACATAGGACAAAATGCTTAGTGACATTTCTTCCAGCTCTTTATGTTCTGAGTTCAAATCTCACCTGAGTTGACTTCGTCTTTTATCCTTCCAGAGTTGATAAAATAAAGTACCACTCAAGTACTGGAGTTTATGTAACTGACCAACTACCCTCTCCTCAAAATTACTGGCTATTGACCAAACTTTGAAACTGTTATAGTAAAAGTGTAAATTCAAATTATTGGAACAAATCAGATTGGAGGTAGAGTTACTTTCAAAGAGTTGCCAAGAGGTAAATAAAGCAGAAGAAAAGGAATGGGGTGAGAAAACCAGCTATAGAAGAACTTACACATGAGATTTAAATAGCAGAAAAGTGGCTTTATGAAAAAACAGCTGCTTAGTAAAGGAACTAGAAAAAAGTCCAACAGCAACCAAAGAACGGAGTTGTCTTGTATGATTGGAAGACAGAAATATATGCTGATGTACTTTAGTATCTAAGAATATGTTTAACCATAAATTGATGGCTCTCAACCATTTAGATGGATTGCTGGAAGAAGAAAAAGTGGCAAGAATTTGTAAGAGTGAAGAAGTTGGGGGGAAATTATTGCTTCTGTTTACCAAACAATTGAGAGTTTGTTTGGCCATAAGCCAAAGAGTTAGCCTCTATGTAGTTGCTCTATATTACACAAGTAGCACAAGAACCAGCCAAATCTTTCTCAAATTACACTAACATAACCTTGAGTACACACACACACACACACACACACACATCTATCTATCTATCTATCTCTCTCTCTCTCTCTCTCTCTCTCTCTCTCTATATATATATATATATATATATGTGCGTTTTATGCATGATTGCACATAAAAACATTCAAACATTAAATGTAAAATTCACAATATGTATGTGTAGGATATAAAATTTATTTTTACTATGAAAAAATTAATAGTGCTTTAAATATCCAGCAATGATCAGAATGTTTGACAAAGCTGACCATAATTGAAACTTTGATGTCACTATCAACATTTTAAAAACATTTTCTTTATGCATATGCTGCTACTGCTGCTGCTGTTGATGATGATGATATATTCCCTTTTGTTTTTAATTATTTGAAGTATTCCTGTAAGGAAGGAATTGCTTTCTAACAAAGATGCAATGCTCTGTTGTTGGAATGTAAGTAACAAAAACGATGTCACATTTTGGAAAGTCTTGCACATTCTTATTATTCCACTTACAGGTTATATTTGTAATGTGCATGTTAGGTGATTCATTGTCCTTACTATGAAAACTCAAGCATTTCCAGATTGTTTTTTAGGTGTTTACTAACAAAATCAAGTGCCTCAATTATTATTGGTATAGATGTGGATTTATAATTGGGGTTTGGAAACTGTAGGTTCTGAAGTAATTATCCATAACTGTCTTCTTTCTCTGTGATTTTTTGGAGTGATTTTTATATCATCAGAGCAGTTGACCTCTATGATGGTACATACCTTTTCTTACCCCTATTAAGATAGAGGCTCAGTCAATGGCTACAGATTTAGAACTTGAATATGAGTTATCACTGACAATGACGATGTAGGCATGGCTGTGTGGTAAGAAGCCTGCTTCTCAACCACATGGTTCTGGGTTCAGTCCCACTGTGTGGCACCTTGGGCAAATGTTTTCTACTATCTATAGCCTTGGGTTGACTAAAGCCTTGTAAATGGATTTGGTAAATGGAAACTGAAAGAAGCCAGTTGTATATATATATATATATATATATATATATATATATATATATATATATATATATATATATATATATATTTATGTGTGTGTCTGTGTTTGTCAGTGTGTTCATGTCCCTGTAACTTAGCAATTCAGTAAAAAACAAAAAAGCAGTAGAATAAATACTAGGCTTACAAATAATAAGCCTAGTCTAAGAAAACCCTACGAGGTGATGCTCCAGCATGGCCACAGTCAAATGACTGAAACAAGTAAAAGAATATATAATGTAAATGATTCATGATTTATAAGTGATAAATTTACCTTAAGGAAATAAAGATACTCAGAGTATAAGCTGACTGAAGAAGATGTTGAATAAAGAACAACTTTTAAATTTAGAGCAGCAATGAGCATATGATGAATATGATTGCCAAGGTGGAACCAATGAAGCTAAGATTCAAATGATTCTTTGTTCTAAATGGCCTAGCAATGTTCCTTTTAAACTGCCACCTCCATGAATATGTAGCAGAGTGTGATTTGAGGGATATTTGATTATTATTTCTAGCCTGTCAAGCAAGTGCACAAAAGCTCTCTACCTTTGTCTATGTCCTTTTTGAAGATAGTTGGGTGTGATTCGAGGGATATTTGGTCGCTATTTCTAACAGGTCAAGCAACTGCATAGTGGCTCCTTGACTGGCTTCTTTACCCTCAGATCAACCATGATTGTACAGAGCTATAATCAAAAGAGATTTTAGCCCAGGCCATTCTATTTTTCATGTATTGTGGATAACATTATCCAATGTACACTTTATTCAAGATAGTAATGTGTGATTTGAGACAAATTTAGCTGCTCTTTCTAGCATGTTAAATGACTGCACAGCTACTTCATCATTCTTAAGCTACAAGATTTGAAAGTCAGCAGTAATGGATATGCACATTTGAAATTATTTACTCTATACACCCACTGGATATGTGTATGAAATGATCTCAACTGAAGTACACTCATGCACACACACACACACACACACACACACACACACACACACACACACACACACACAC
>NC_068986.1:38431875-38432793 GCF_001194135.2 Octopus bimaculoides | reverse complement strand
ATATATATATATATATATATATATATATAATGCACGTGCATATACACAAACACATGCATATATAGTTACATACACAACAAATTAGAATGCACCGTATACAAATAAATATGATCTGATACTATGATCTCCATCCAAGATTATAGATAGTCAGTGAGTAGTCGGCCTAAAAACAATTCACTGACCTTACAAATCATGAAAACTTAAGATACTTATTGTTCTTCATATCAAATAACCTTCACTTAATAAACTTAACACATTATTCATTTGTCTACTTATTTATGTATTCTCTTCTTAAAAGATATTACCTATGAGAAATGTTGAATGTGTTGAAGAGACATTACATGTATGTATGTATGTATGTATGTATGTATGTATGTATGTATGTATGTATGTATTTCTCTTCTGTTTTTTAATTATTATAAATCTTCCACTGAGGAGGGAACCGGTTTCCAACAAAGACACAAGGCCCCACCTTTGGGATGTAGTTTAACAGAGACAAATTCACATTTGGAAGTTGAGAAAAGTCGTGCATATTTTTATTTGCATATTTTTATTTGCATGTATGTATGTATGTATGTATATATTCTTTTATTCTTGTATTTGTTTCAGTCATTCAACTGCGGTTATGCTGGAGCACCACCTTAAAGGGGTTTTTAGTTGAAGAAATCAATGACAGAACTTATCCTTTGTGAGCATAGTTCTTATTCTATCAGTCATTTTTGCCAACCTGCTAAGTTACAGAGACATAAACACTCCAACATCAGTTGTCAAGCAACAGTGGAGGTACGAACATAGACACAAACACATACACATAAATAGATACATTTACACACACACACACACACACATACACATATATATGTATATGTATATATGATGTATATATATATATATATATATATATATATATATATATAT
>NC_068986.1:38430238-38431038 GCF_001194135.2 Octopus bimaculoides | reverse complement strand
ATGTTGTCTGCGAAGACATCAGAGATAAGTCTTATATGATGAGGAAAGGTTAATTTGTCAAAAAAGGCAAAAGAAAATCACTACATCAGATCTAAAAGGTTCTTAAACAAACTGAAAAATCCAGCAGAAGAAGATTTGATTTGGTTTTTCTCAAATGAGAAAAACTTTGACCATGATCAAAAAGTTAACAGAAGAAATGACAGATGGTATGTGCAGACCCTTCTGAACTTCCTGCAATTGTCATGGTTTTAGGGGTTGTCAGCAATGAAGGACATGTGATGCCTCCTAACTTCTTTCCACAGAGTTAACTCTGGAAATAATTGTTAAGCCCTGGATAGACAGTGTAGGCAATGGAAAGCCATATGTGTTTCAGTGAGACTCTGCACTATCACACATGACTCTAGTAACACAGGAATAGATGGCTGAACATTTTCATGATCACATAACCCCTAATATCTGGCCTCCTAATTCCCCAGGTCTCAATCCATTGGACAATTGTGTGGAGGGTTGTTGAGAGAGAGGTCAATGAATACACCCATAACACCAAAGATTCTTTGAAAGCTGCCATAGTCAGTGTAATGTCCAAAATGAACCAGGACCGCTTGATATGGGCATGTAGATGATTTAGATCTCACATAGAAGCAGTTGTTGAAGCTGAAGGTGGCTTTATTGAATAACATTATAGAAAAGAATGTTTATTTTTATCCTCATAGCATTTTTTGATAAATAAAGTTATTATCTGTTATTATATACCTGTTTTTTTAATAAATATAAATGTCCTGAAATATTCTACACATCCT
>NC_068986.1:38427372-38429469 GCF_001194135.2 Octopus bimaculoides | reverse complement strand
AAAAGACGAAGACAGGTGTAGGAACAACAAACAGGTGTATTAGTTTAACACTCAGGAAAAATGGAAGAGTCTTTTACATTTTGAGCATACACTCTTTGACAGAAAGGAATCATCTGCTTACCTTACCAATTTTTTTCATATTTATTATTACCATATTTAATATCAGGTTTCATGAGTTTAGATTCAACTTTAGTATTTATTTTTACAATCTGTTTATTATTCTTCATCTTTAAAATTTTGGCCATTTATCAAAGGGTTTATCTAATCAAAATTTTATTTTTCTATCTATACTTTCTTTATTTTACCATTATCTGTAGTTTTAATCCATTCATTATATATTATATTTGGGTTACTCCTTATTTTATTTTCACTATTTTCATTAAGCATGTATTCATTCGGTCTATGATATTTTATCTTATCCTTACATCCTGCTTTTTCAAGTGCATTATTATAGAAATTAGCATTTTTATAGATCGTTTCATTATATGAGAGATAAGTTAGTCTCTTTTCTATGTTTTTAATTAATGTGTATTTTATTGATTTTGGATGATTTCTTAGATTATAAATATATCTTAGATTCATGTTAGGCTTATAATATGGTTCATATCTACCAGTTGCAAGATTAAAGTTAATATCCAAAAAATTGACTGAGTTATTTTCTTTTTCAATAAAGATTGAAAGACCATAATTTTTAAAGAATTTAGGCAATTTTTTTCTTATATAGTTTCAATTTCTTATTTGATGGGTTTTTAACGAGAAACAGTGCATCATTCCTATATAATCTAACCATAGTTTCAGGAAATTCATTATTCAAGTTATACAGAATGAATATGCCTACTAGGTCCATTACCTGGGCAGAATCCACAGACCCCATGGTTATGTCAAATGAATTATAGGAATCTTTTTGAACCCCATATTTATTATCGAACTTAATTACTGATTTTCTAGCTGTTAAAATAACAGAGAGATCAGTATTTTGTATCCTGTTAGCTTAACTTTCCATAGCTGACACTGCCTATATATATATATATATGTAATGCTAACAGGATACAAAATACTGATCTCAGTTGATTATCTTTTATTGGTTACAAATTGGTACAGTTGTAGCTGTGAGGTTAAGCTTGTTTCCCAACCATGTGGTTTTATGTTCAGACTTACTGCATTGTGTTTTGGACAAGTGTCTCCTACTAATGTCCTGGGCCAACCAAAGCTTTGTGAGTGGGTTTGGTAGATGGAAATTGAAAGAAGCCTGTTGCATACACACACACACACACGTGCGTGTGCACACACACATAATATATGTATGTATAGTAGCGAGGAAAGGCAAACAATTAGGCAAGGCTGAACAAAGACATTTAATTGTTTATCTTTTTCTTCACTACTTTAACCTATAACTACTCAAAGGAAAGCCACCTTTAGCTGTTTTGAACAAGACAATTACAAAACTATGACTTCAGCTGCTGTTCAAACTGGAATTTTGGTGGCACACCACTTTGAGCACTTAGAGCACATACCTATTAGTTTGAATCATCCTGATGAAAGCTCTTCATATCCTCTCTCTCTCTCTCTCTCTCTCTCTATATATATATATATATATATATATATATATATATATATATATATATATATATATATATATATTTGTGTGTGTGTGTGTGTGTATGTGTGTGTGTGCATGCATGCATACACGTGCATATTATTTGCATTAATTTGTAAATATACAATTGTATTTTATAATGCTGAGCACACATATTAATGCAAACATACAAGCATAATTCCTTCCACACTAAAGTTAATGCTACATGAAGGAGGTTGCAAGATGAATGTAATCCTGTCATGTAATTAAATAAAGATATATTTCTCTCATACTTCCTTGACTCTATGGCTTTTATGCATGTGTGTGTGTACATGTGTATGCATGCGTGTGTGTGTGTGTGTGTGTGTGGCTCCTTGTCTTGACATTGCTTGATGATCATCAATGAGTGTCACTCTCATAAAAGCAGTGTCACTCATTTTCACTATACTATACAAAACATGTCTGGCCATAGGAAAACTAAACACCTCATAGTCTAAGTATGTATATACATATGCATATAT
>NC_068986.1:38421081-38426551 GCF_001194135.2 Octopus bimaculoides | reverse complement strand
TGTGTGTGTGTGTGTGTGTGTGTGTGTGTGTGTGTGTGTGTGTGTGTGTGTGTGTGTGTGTGTGTGTGTGTCTTGACATCATGTGATGGTTGTAAATGAGTGTCACTATTATACAAATAATGTTGTTAATTTCCTGTCTTCCATGGGAAAGCATGTCTGGCCACGGAGAAAGAGAAATATTACCTTGTTTGAAAACAGGTGAGAACTGGCAACAGGAAGGGCACATGGCCATAAAGAATCTTCCTCACCAAATTACACCCGACCCATGCAAGCACAGAAAAGTGGACATTAAATGATGATGATGGTGATTTGACTGCTGTTATTCTCCAGTCTCAGATCAGTCTTGATCAAGAAGACCTGTGGTCAAAGATAAGGTTGAAGAACCTGTGGCTTTCTGAAGCAGCACATATAATAGAAAATTATTATACTGGAATATACTTTTGTTGATTTAATCTTATTTAAAGTCCTAGCTTTTTAAATAATTATGAAACTAAAAAATCCTTTTTTTATACTTCTTGTAATTAATTGCTGAAAATATATTTATTATATTTGGGTTTAAAAAATAGATAACCAAAGAAATAAAAAAATTTAAAAAATTCTGCATTTTGTAGTTCTGGATATACAAAAATGAACTGGATGTTCATGGCTGGAATATCATTGATGATAGGTCTGCCTTGTACTGACTATCTCAGAGGATGAGGGTTAAACAACAACATTTATAAAGACACATTATCTCTGTACTTGTCAAATAAAACTGGTTGCTCATATGTAGCGTTTCTCAACCGGGGTTCCCTGGAACCCTAAGGTTCCACAAAAGGTTCCTACCAGTTCTGCAAGAAAGAGTGAGATAAGCTAATGCTAATTTCATGATCGTAATATTACTATGCATGCACAACATATTGGTTATTGTAATATTGTAATATAGACATCATCCTATCTAACCTATTATGTCATAAAAAAAATAATAACCATATATATATATATATATATATATATATATATATATATATATATATATATATATATGTAATTTATTTTAAGAGTAAAAAGGTTGAGAAACACTGCTCATATGAATTTAGTCATATGTTCAGTTTTACCTCTTGTTATACACAAATACAAAGAAAATGAAACTCAATATAATATGGAAACAACACTTTATCACTTTCCCTACTCAGTCACTCTCTTTATCTTAATTTAAAAACTGGGTTTCAGATCTGGGTGTACACCAGCAATTTCTGCATTGTGATTTTACTATACGATCATTGTAAAGTAGGTTTTATTAATTCTTGACTCAATCAGATATTAAATAGTTATTGGTTCTGTACGTGTGTAGGTGTATTTGCAAACACTTGTTTTACCTGAAATATATTAATCTTTTATATCAATACAGATTAACATTACTGAAGCCTAGTTATCTACATTAAAACTGTTTACTCTGCAAATTAGCTCTGATCTTGAGTGTAAACAGATTATAATTTGTACACTTAAGTTGTCTGAGAAAAGATCGTGTTAAGTTTTTATCTTCACTATTAATATTTTTCAGGTAAGAAGGTAAAGCCCAAGACCCACAACACTTTTTATAATAGGTGAAGGTTATTGATCTATTGATTCCATTACAGCACAACAACTTATTTTATTGATCTGCTGAGAATAATAAAAAGCAGAGTTAATCTTTGTATAATTTGAACTACAAAATATGAGTCACCAAAGCAGATCCTGTAAATTATGTACTTCAGCTCTACAGCTCCATATCTATTGCTTCTATCAAATCATAAGTGCCTGATGAAATACTTGCAGTATTTAGTCATAGATATTTATACTTAGAGTTCAGATGTCACTGAAGTCAACTTTGCCTTTCATCCAACTGGATTTTTTACAGCTGGATAGATAACTTCTCTCACCATAGACTAATTCAAACATAAAATAGGATCATGCTGGTCTTTCAGCTAGACAAACTGAGGCAGACAATGTTATGTATCTAGTTGAAAAACAACAACACAATATGTGCCAGACTTAAAACCTTTGGATAATAACCCAATCACCAATGTAGACAAAAACTAAATTACTCATACATCAAAAAGAAAAGAAATTATGTTAAATATAAATGGACGGTTTTATTTTAGATATGAATACTTCACTCTTACTTATCCAAATTTGATAAAATAAATTTCCATGAAAATATTTTCTAAAGACCTGAGTGGTGATTAACCAAATCTTGAGCAAGATTTGGTTTGTTTCATTATGAAAGGTTTGTCAGCCAAGCCCCATTTTGGAATTCTTTTGAAATATTCCCAATTTAGTTTCTTTTCACTTTTTTTTGTTTCTTTTTTCCCTTTTCTAATTTGAAAGCACAAGAGACCCTGCAAAAACAGAGATCTTGTACTTTATATGAATGTCTGCTATAGATAATTATTTTAAGATCATTACTTGTTACATTTGTTATTCTTGAATTGTATTTGGAATTAGGTAAAGTTAATACAACTTCCAAAATTCACTGACACATTAAAAAGAGCTTATCAAGAAAAAGGACACAAAAAAAAGAGAAAGAAAAATGGATTCAGTTCTATTGTGTGGCAAACTTTCATGAGTGGATTTCCTACACAGAAAATGAAGGAAGACTGTCATAATGCATATGTGTATACATATACATATATGTGTGTACTAAACATTAATATCAACAGCTAGGTGCAATAGAATAACATAAAGGAAAAATTTGTCACTATGAAAAAGGAGCTAAAAACTTTTAATGTTTTAAGAAGAGCACATCATCATCATCATCATCGTCGTTTACCGCCCATGATGATGATGATGTGCTCTTATATATATATATATATATATATATCTACACTCTCTGAGTGGTTGGCGTTAGGAAGGGCATCCAGCTGTAGAAACTCTGCCAAATCAGATTGGAGCCTGGTGTAGCCATCTGGTTCACCAGTCCTCAGTCAAATCGTCCAACCCATGCTAGCATGGAAAGCGGACGTTAAACGATGATGATGATGATGATATATACACTAGCAGGTGAGTTAACCACCCCATGACCATCTCTAGAAGCACCAGACTAAACCTAGTTCACCTATTCCATAGGCATCATCAGTAGTGACTGCTCAAACAGACTTAGAGCCTTGAATGAACAAACAATGACAGAGTGGACGGACAGAGTAAACAATCGAGATGAAGACAAACATTGGGCCGTTAGGCCAAGACGAAATGCCGTGACTGCCGAGGACATGTGTAAGCTTGCAAGGAATGAAGCCAGTATGCTCCACTGGATGTGTAATGTCAGTGTGTATACTTGACAGAGTGTAAGTGCCTTGAGAGAAAAATTGGACCTAAGAAGCATCAGATGTGGTGTGCAAAAGAGACGACTGTGCTGGTATGGTTATGTGGTGAGAACTGATGAGGAAGTGTCACACCCTAGTGGTTGAGGGAACCTGTGGAAGAGGTAGACCCAGGAAGACCTGGGATGAGGTGATGAAGCACGACCTTTGAACATTAGGCTTCAACGAAGCAATGACTAGTGACCGAGACCTTTGTAAATATGCTGTGCCTGAGAAGAACCGGCAAGCCAAGTGAGACCATAACCCATAGCCTATGACATTGGTGTAACCAGCCCACATATGCATACCTTTCCTTCATTGGACACTAAACTGTGCTTGTGAAGACCCGCTGAGGCAAGTGAAATCGAAATCAAATTTGAAGATAGCACTGCTTGACTGGCATCCGTGCTAGTGGAGCGCTAAGAGCACCATCCAAGCATAATCGTTGCCAGGGCCACTGACTGGCTCCTGTGTCGGTGGCACATAAAAAGCACCATTCGAGCATGATCGTTATCAGTGTTGCCTCACTGACACCTGTGCCGGGAGCATGCGAAAGACAACATTTGAGTGAGGTCGTTGCCAGTGCCGCTGGACTGGCTCCTGTGCAGGTGTCACGTAAAAAACATCATTTGAGTGTGGCCGTTGCCAGTATCGCCTGACTGGCCCTCGTGCTGGTGGCACGTAAAAGCACCCACTACACTCTTGGAGTGGTTGGTTTTAGGAAAGACATCCAGCTGTAGAAACTCTGCCAGATCAGATTGGAGCCTGGTGCAGACATCTGGCTCGCCAGTCCTCAGTCAAACCGTCCAACCCATGCCAGCATGGAAAGCGGGCGTTAAACGGTGATGATAATGATGATGATGATGACATATATATATATTACATGGGAAAATGCGAGCATGAAAAGTCATATTCTTAAGATTATAAACCTGGAAAAGTACAGAGCAAGTTATTACACCTGTAAAAGTATAGGACAAGCTATTACTTCAGGTAAAGTAAAAAATAAGAAACTTTTTACTTGAAATATTGCAGCAAAGAATGCCACTTCTTCTAATTTATCCCTCTTTACAGTTCTCAACTTTTAGATTTATTGTACAAAACTGTTCAGTTAATTTGTAAGTTTGTCTAATTAGTAACTTTTTTCTGTATTTAAGGTAGTAAATTAACCAAATTCTACTTAAACAAGTATAGTGTTATTTGTAAACTATGATAAAATAAGTTTTAATATTCAAATTTTAATTTTAGCTGCAATATTTTAAGTAAAAAGTTTCTTATTCTTTACTTTACTAGAAGTAATAGCTTGTCCTATATTTTTACAGGTGTAATAACTTATCCTGTACTTTTCCAGGTTTATAATCTTAAGAATATGATTTTTTATGCTCACATTTTTCCATGTAATCCATGATTTTCCCAGGCATTGCTGTTATAAGATAATTAATAATGTGTCAATTAATAATTTAAGATTTTACCTTATAAACTACTGAAAGATAATATTTCACTTTTTCCATGTAAGTGATGATGATATTTCAATTTTTTTTCATGTTTAATTTAAATATATGTTGTGATTGAATTATTTGATATTATCCATCCACACCAAATTAATGGCAGGGAATTTTACCATGTTGTTGGTTGCACTATGGCTCATCAAAAGTTACAAACAACAAGACCCCAAAACCATCAGTTAGCAGGCTCACCTTAAGTAACCTAATTTTGCAATATTAGGAAGTCACAGGAATTCATTCAATGAAAAAAAAAATTTTTCCAATGATTCCAGGATTTTCAGCATATTAGAAGCTCAGGGTATTTGATTCCACACAAAAATCAAATTTTTTGTTATTTTTTCTTAGTGAAAATTGTGCGGGTGTTAATAAAGAAATTTACCATAATGTTGTTGTTATTTAGCATCAAATCAACCCTGATACTACAAACCTATCATCAAAGACATTCCAGCCTTCAGCAAACCGTCTTTTTAGGGATAATCTAAGACATTACATACAATGGGCATGTGATTTAGGTAGGGGGATACTTTGGTTGCTATTTTTAGCATGTCGAGCGACCAGGCAGAGGCTCTTTCATTGGTTTGATTGTGTGATGAGATTTTTTTTACACATATATGTAATATGGATATATATCATCAGCAGAAGTTAGAG
>NC_068986.1:38416745-38420899 GCF_001194135.2 Octopus bimaculoides | reverse complement strand
CCTGATACTACAAACCTATCATCAAAGACATTCCAGCCTTCAGCAAACCGTCTTTTTAGGGATAATCTAAGACATTACATACAATGGGCATGTGATTTAGGTAGGGGGATACTTTGGTTGCTATTTTTAGCATGTCGAGCGACCAGGCAGAGGCTCTTTCATTGGTTTGATTGTATGATGAGATTTTTTTTACACATATATGTAATATGGATATATATCATCAGCAGAAGTTAGAGAATAAGTCAAAAGCTGAGAGTTTCATGTATTGGCACTTATCAAACATGAATTTGTCCATTGTCATTCTGTAACATCTGACGAAATAACTTCTAAAATACAAAATTTTGTCAAAAACATTAAGAGTAATCCCTGTTCTATGTGACACATTCTACCAGTATTGGAAGTTTGAAAGTGTTTAGTTAAAAAATTAATTAAATAATCTGTACATCAAAGTCAACCTCAGCAAAATTTGAACTCAAAATGTAAAGACAGATAAGATACTACTAGGCATTTTGCCTGGCACACTAACGTTTCTGCCAGCTCACCACCTCAGAAAGTAAGCATTCATTTTAAACATACATTCTTTATTCTTATTGCTGAAGTGTTACTCCCTTTCTTCCTTACTTACTGACATGAAATTTTGTAACATTTTACCTCATAACTCTTTCTCTATTAATTTTTGTTCAATGTGACTAGCGATTCTGAATTCCTCCTGCATTTTTCTATCATTTAAGCCTAAGGAAAAGTATTATACTTTTAATTTAAAATTTAAAAATTTATGTTAATTGTAGATGAATATCTGCCTTACACTGACCCCTGAGGTTGCAGATATTTTGATGTAACTTTTTTTCTACTGAACCAAATCTCAAACTATTTATGCTGAAGTGTAGCTGAGGAGGTATCCCCTTTAAAACTATTAACAATTTAGTTGAGAACTGAATTAGTGGTGAAGCTTGGAAGCAGCTGTGATTGACGAAATGCCTGACTTAAGAATACATTCAACCACTACCGTGGTTCAATGATACATATACATATACATATACATACATATATATATATATATATATATATATATATATATATATATATATATATATATATTGTTCCATGGTTTGGGTGAAGATGGAAAACAATAGCACAATCTAGACAGAATTGGAAGTAAAATAACGTTTCTTTCTTGAGCCATGCAGACTCATAAGGGCTGGTTTCCTTGTTTCATGGCATATATATTCCCCACCTGGACAGGATGCTGGTTCATCACTGGATTACTCATTTTTGCCAGCTGAATGAACTGGAACAATTTGAAATGAAGTGTTTTGCTCAAGAACACAACGCATTGCCCAAATCGAAACCACAATCTTTCGATCATGAGTCCTACACCCTAACTACTGAACCATGTGCCTCAACAGAATTGGAAATGCATTGTGAGATGTGCCTCAACAGAATTGGAAATGCATTGTGACCAGTAGTGTGCAATAGCATCTGATGCTCTGGTTGATACCATTATAAATATATATTATTCAAAGAAAATTTTTTTTATGTCAAAGATACTCACTGCTCTTAACTCATTAACCACTACATCTGCTTACTGGAGTTAATGGTTACACCATGTATTTCAAATCACACTGCATACTGTTAAATTACAAGGAAATGTAATTCTTTTTGCATTTTTACAATATTTCATACTTAAACTTTAATATTTAGAACTCATGTTAATCAAATATCCTCGAAATCATGCTAAAGATACAGAATAAAATATTTTCTCAAATTATGAAAATGTACCACCAGTGGTGCATGTGGCAGTTGTGTGAAGTTTTCAATGAACCACTGGTGGTATATGTGGTGCTTAAGATGTTAAATAAACTGAACAAAATATTTTTTTTTTGTCCAGCATAAGAAGACACTCAATTTAGGTGTTAGAGGATAAATGTAAATTCAAATTTTATATAAACTAGAAGCAAACATTTGCATAATTATAACGATGTCCTATGAAACTGCTTAAGTCTAGGTATGTTTTACTTAAAACTGGCACTCTGAGTGTTCCAGTTGATCTGAACAAACTGCTCATGAAATTAATGTGCAAGTGGCCGAGTACTTCACAGACACATGTACTTTTAGTGTAGTTTTCAGGGAGACTCTGCATGACAAAGAATGTGACAAGGCTGGCCCTTTGAAATTCAGCTATTACCTATTTTTGCCAGCTGAGTGGACTGGAGCAACATGAAATAAAGCATTTTGCTCAAGGACACGATATGCCACCAGGAATCGAACTCATGACCTTACGATCATGTGCCTAAGTCTAGTTATGTTTTACTTAACTGGTTATGAATTAACAAAACTAAAAAGTGTTATTTTTATTTCGTTAGACTGTGGCCATGCTGAGGCGCCACCTTGAAGAATTTTAGTTGAAAAATTGACCCCTTATTCATTTTTAAGCCTAGTAATTATTATATCAGTCACTTTTGGTAAACCACCAAGTTACAGGATGTAAACACACCGGTTGCGAAGCGATGGTGGGAGAGAATCACACACACATACATAAATATGTGCATGGCAGGCTTCATTCAGTTTCTGTTTATCAAATCAATCACCAAGTTTTGGTCAACCCGAATCTATAATAGAACACATTTGCCCAAGGTGCTATGCAGTGGGACTGAATCCAGAATCATGTGGTTAGGAAGCATATTTCTTACCACAGAGCCATACTTGTGCTATATCGTTTTAAAGGCTGAATAAGCTATGCATGAAGAATAATATGCTTTATTAGCAGAATGTTAGCTCATTCTGTATAGAAGAAAACTCAAGCTAAATTTGAAAACACTCTACATTACAGTGCTATCATGAATCAATAAGCAAAGAACAGGTCTCTATGTGGACACTCAATTGATTAGAAATAGCAGACAAATCTTTCTTAAATCACACCTTGTTTTTAGAAAAAAGACTTATCGACTGCACAATGTTGTCCTAGAAATTATATATACATATATGTGTCTGTGTGTGTATATATATATGTATAAAGCATTTCTGTTTACACAAGTATTCTCCTTTATTCAGTGGGTGGGTGTTATTTTTGCCAACCAGCAAATGAAAGAAAGAAAAAAAAATTCCACAGTCATTTACCTCACTACAGAAAAGCTATACTATCAAGGTGTGTATAAATATATTAGAAAAGAAATGTTTACTGCTATCAACTTGAGAAGACACTCAAGTTTTATAGAAGAAAATTAAATATCTTGCATGAATGTTTGAATTACTATTCTCCACCCCACACATTAACCACTTTCTAAAAAAAAAAGAATTAATTCTAGAATATCTTTTGTTAGTATTGAATGTCACACTGCTACATGCACACACACACACGCACAATTTCATTTGCAGAAATTTGTTTGTATTTCTAAGATTTTAAGTGAATCTAAAGAATTCTTAGTTTAACCATCTTGTATTGTTGGATAAAAAGATCAGGAACTATAGAAAGAATTCAGACTTTTCAACTCAGAGCTGTTACCAGTATTTAAATGGTTATAAATACAATTTTTCCAAAAAAAAAGAAAATTTAGATCTGTTAATTATCAACTATACTAAATGGATTTGTCGTTTGTGTGTGTGTGTGTGTGTGTATGTATATATATATATATGTATATATGATTTTTAAAGTTTTATTAGTAATCAAGTTAACAGAGAAAGTGCTTTTATTAAACTAGGAGGGATAGTGAAAGAAATGGTGAAATGATGTGTAGAGGAAGAGAAAGACAGACAAGAAGAGATAGCGAAGAGAAGAGCTAATGCAAAAAGCAATAACATGGAGAGAAAAGAGAAGATTAATGGAGTTTCTTGAATTGTTAATGAGGATTTCTTGCAAAGCAGTTGCTAAGAAACACAATGGCACTGTTATCAAACCAAACCAATTGCTTTCCACAAATACAAAAAGTAAAAATAGAAAAAGAAGAAAAAAGTAAAGAATTCAATGCATTGAAAGTAGAAAATATAGCAATAACAGAAGCAGAAAAAAAAAAAAGGAACAACAAAAGAAAAGAAAAATGATTAAATGAGTTTTTATACAGATGGTATATATAGATTTTTTTGTTTTTTTTTATATGTTTTTCATGAAATAAAATATAACTTTACTTTTCAGCAGTTTTGAAAAATATCATTGGGAG
>NC_068986.1:38412368-38416626 GCF_001194135.2 Octopus bimaculoides | reverse complement strand
ATATATATATATATATATACACACACACACACATGCATATACACACACATATACATAAATATATATATATGTATATATATATATGTACACATAAACACATATACATATATATACACACACATACATATATATATATATATATGCATATACATATATATGTATATATATGTATATATATTTATATATATATATTTCTTTATTGCCCACAAGGGGGCTAAACATAGCAGGGACAGACAATTGGATTAAGTTGATTACATTGACCCCAGTGCATAACTGGTACTTATTTAATCGACCCCGAAAGGATGAAAGGTAAAGTCGACCTCTGCGGAATTTGAACTCAGAACGTAACGGCAGACAAAATACAGCTAAGCATTTCACCCAGTGTATTAGCGATTCTGCATATATATATATATATATATATATATATATATATATATATATATATATATATATATATATATATCTCCATACATACACACACACATACGCTCATATATATACGCTATTTAAAAAAAATTTTTAATCACAGTATTATGAATTTAATCTTTTAGGTATACAATTGGTAAATGCGTGTATATTTTACATTTGGTGTGGGAAAATTGTGTATGTGTGTGTTTGTTAAGAATTAAAATGGTATATAGACCAACACAATATGAAAAAATACTATTTTTCTGCTTATATATGTATATATTTATTCCAGCTGTCTTCTCACAGTTTTAATATTTAGTAAGTGGTATGTACATGTGTGTGTGTGTATGTATGTTTTTGTGTGTGTTTAAGTCATAGTCATATATGTTTTGTGGTGAAAACACTTCAGATAATTGTGGAAAATTACTCATCAAGTCAAAATGTATTTGAGCAAGACAGTAAGCTGACTAGCTTTGGTTCAGTTCTTCATGTAGGCACAATAAATGTCAACAAAATTATATATCCAGATCTTCAGATGGAATTGAAACTAGTTTCTAAGAATATTAAAAGAGAACATCTACACATTCCTACTCCAACACCACTACCACTCAAATTCATTTGTGGCTCTGTGGTAAGAAGTTCACTTTCCAACCACATGGTTCCAGGTTCAGTCCCACTGTGTGACACTTTCGGCAAGTGTCTTCTACTATAGCCTTGGGTTGACCAAAGCTTTGTGAGTGGATTTGGTGGATAGAAACTGAAAGAAGCCCATCATGTATATGTATATGTGTGTCTTTGTATCTATGTTTGTCCCCCACCATTGCTTGACTACTAATGTCAGTGTGTTTACAGCCCCTGTAACTTAGCGGTTTGACAAAAGACACTGATAAAATAATAGGCTTACAAAGAATAAGTCCTGAGGTTAATGTACAACCATCCAGATATCTGAGTACATTATTATTTCTTCTAATATATAATTCCTGTACATCACTTCTAAACCTTCCAATATATATATATATATATATATATATATATATATATATATATATATATATATATATATATATATATAACATATTTGCACATTATTCAGATGGTAAAAGGGACATTTCATTTTGCTACATCAAACTGCCATGAAAATGAACCTGTTGGCACAAAACTTAAATAAACATTACAGCTAATAATAAATATAATATATTGTTATTGATTACAGTTGTTAGTACTAAGATTTTCTCCAGTGAGGAATGCACCTCTCAGCATAGATTCATGATTAGTGACATCATAGCATGGACTAGTCAGCCTCAGAAACATAAGACTATCTGGAGAAAGAAGGTATAGAAGCTGAAAGATCCTCTGTTCAATGTAGTTTCAGAGAAGTTCTTGTTGACACTTATGTCACAAAAGAGAAAGAGAGATAGTGACTTCTTATAACATAGAAAATAAGTATAAGTTCTTTAACATGCCACATCAGAACTGTGGATGGTGACATGGTCATGGAATGGTGTAATAAACAGAGCTATAAAAAGCTCAAAGACAGACCTAGAATAAGTGGGAAACAAATGAGGAAGAGTAAGGAACAGTATTAAGTAGCTAGAAGTAGTATATTCAGCAAAGAGAGAAGTAGAAAGTAAGAGGCTTGTTAATGTTCTGTGACATGAAAATCAGATACACTAGGTATTCCGGATTTCAGAAACAGTATGTTGATCTGAACCAGAGTATTATTGATGTAAAGTAGTTATACTTGGACAGTGGTGTGATCACTGTCATCAACACCAAGAAGAAGGCATGGAAATTCTTCCACAAGAGTTTACTGAATAAAAATCCATGGATGAGAGGGGAACTACCCCAAGAACAGCCAGTAATAGTACCAGTTATATGGTCAAAATGGCCATAAAAATATAAAATTAAGGGAAGCAGCCTTAATATCAGAGATAGTTGTTAAATAGGCTGGAAGTACCCAGGGAAATAAGACATGTTAACATCCTATATAGACAATCTTGTAGTCCAAAAAGGAGTAATTCCCAATGATTGCCATAGCAGTGTCCTTATCAGTTGTTATAAGGGTGAATGAGATGCTCTAGAAAGAAGCAGATAGAGAAAATGAAACTGATGGATAACACTATGTAAATAATAAAGAATTATAGTACAACTAATTAAAAAAAAACGAACAAGCTGAAATGAGATGCAGTTTGTGGTTGTGTCAGGATCAGGTACTTCTAATATCCTCTTCCTATGACACAACGACAACAGAAATTCTTAGCAAAGAGCAGGCCATTATTTCTAGTATTCATTGATTTAGATAAAAACTTTGACTGGGTTTCATGATCTGTTATTTGGTGATTGTTAAAAAACAAACAAACAAAAAAAAATACCTGAAGGCTAATGGTTTGAGAGAGCTATGCAAGTTTCATATAGAGATGCTGCCAGCAAGTCATGTGCAGAGGTACTACCAACAGGTCACGTATAGAGGTGCTGTTAGCAAGTCACGTACAGATGTGCTGTTAGCATATCATATACAGAGGTGGTGCCAGTGAGGCTAAAGTCAGCAATGAGTTTAACAACAAAATTAGTTAGCAAATATGGCTCCATCAGGGCTTGGCTTTCAGGCCTGTTTATTTTATTATAGAGTTCCAGACTGTAACAGAGGAGTTTAAAACTAGCTATTTGTAGTAACTTTTATATTCTAATGACCTAGTTCTGAAAGCTGAGTCTATTGAAAAATCAGTAGAAATTTCAAACACGAGCAAAAGCTAAAATTGAGAGGTTTTAAATTACATTAGGCAATGACATGAGTTTTGTTAGCAAGAAAGATGACAAGACTACTGCCACCTGGGAAGTGATCATGCTTGATATACAGAAAAAGAAGAAATAAGAATTCCATACAGAGTGCTTGATGTTAACTATGGGAGAACAAAAAGTGCAATGGGATGACATGTAAACTTATTGAGAAAGGCTTTGTATATAACATATTCACAGATGCAGTTAGTAGTAAGAGCACACATACAATAAATATAATGAATTCTCTTGATGATTGTGGATCCCTAGCAGTAGTTTCTGTTACCTTTGCAATCTAATAGCTCTAGAGACAGATGTTACAAAAGTATCATTCAATCATGGTAGTTGTTGAATATATTCTTAAGTCCACCATTTCGTCAATTGCAACAGCTTCCAAGCTTCACCACTTATTCAGTTCTTAACTAAATTGCAAACTGTTAATAGTTTAAAGAGGATACCTCCTCAGCTACACTTTGGCATACATAGTTTGAGATTTGGTTCAGTAGAAAATAAGTTACATCAAAATATACCCCATTCAGTTGAGGCAGTTTCTTGTCCTGTGAACACTTGGTGGCCCCATTGGTGTTGGTGCCATGTAAAAAGCACTCAGCACACTCTGTGAAGTGGTTAGTATTAGGAAGAGTATCTATCTGTAGAAACCCAAGGCAGTCATTAGAACTTGGCACTGCCCTCTAGCTTGAAATGTTCATGTTGAAATGTCCAACTCATGCCAGCATGGAAAAAGGAACATTAAATTATGATAATGATGATGTGTGAGTGTATGTGTGTCTGTCTCCCTGTCTTGACATTACATGCTGGTTGTGAGCAAGCATCACTGCCAAATAAGCAATCTTATTCATTTCCAATCTACCATGAAAACATGCCTGGCTATGAAGAAATCTTACCTTGCTGGGGAACAGATGAGATTTGGAAACAGGAATCTGTATCGATGAATTCCATCTGACTGATGCAAGCATGGAGAAGTGTATATGAAAGCAATGGCGGTGATAATACACACACACATATGTATGTGCATATTTGTGTTATTGTATGTGCATATATGTATCATGTATGT
>NC_068986.1:38409207-38412358 GCF_001194135.2 Octopus bimaculoides | reverse complement strand
GTTATTGTATGTGCATATATGTATCATGTATGTGTGTGTGTGTGTGTGTGTGTGCATGTGTGTGAGTGCTGAAGTTAAATGAGAGAAAGCAGTATAAATCCTTCACTTAATGGGAAACCTTAAGTAACCTTAAACTATGATTTCATATAGATTATGACAATTGAGAATGCCACTAACAGGCATCTATATGGATTTATAGGTTTCATTTTTAACTCTCTTCTGGCCATTATTGATTTCTTGTTACACAGTACAAGGCTACATTTTTGTAATTTGGAAAGGAAGCTTATGCTTAGTCGACTGAATCAATCCTCTTATGTTGCTGACATTCAGTATATTGATCACTAAAGCAAAGTTTGAAATAAATACAGTAAAATATAGTGTCCTCTGTTCAGCATATTCCTGTGAGGTTCCTCATTTTAGGTGTGGCTGTGTGATAAGAAGTTTGGTTCTGAACCACGTGGTTCTTGGTTCAGTCTCTCTGTGTGGCACCTTGGGTATCTTCTTCTATGGCCCCAGACCAACCAGAGCCTAGTGAGTGGATTTGGTAGATGAAACTGAAAGAAGCCCATCATAATCTAATGTCTGTTTTCCATGCTGGCATAAGTTAGATGGTTTGACAGGAGCTGGCCAGCTGAAGAGCTGCCCAGGTTCCATGGCTGTTTTGGCATGGTTTCTACAGCTGGATGCCCTTCCTAATACCAACCACTTTACAGAGCATACTGAGTGCTTTTACACAGCACCAGTACGGATGCTTTTATGTGGCACCAGTATGGGTGCTTTTTATGTGACACCAGCACCCATGAGCCCACAAGATTAGGGATGCTCAGCTGGAGAGGGATGCAGGGAACATGCCTGTGTGCAAAGACAACCACAATTTTACTTAATTTGATATGTCTTCTCAAGCACACTGTACATGTATGTATGTATCTCTCTCTCTCTCTCTCCTTATCTTGATATTGCTTGTGAAACAGTCACAATCATATTACAACTATTACACAGTATCATTCATTCAGCAAGAATATGTCTGATCACAGGGAAATATTACCTTGCTTAGAAACAAGTGAAGATTGGTGACACCTTAACCTCATTATAAATATTATAATGATTTCATATTACTATAATGCATAATTATCATCATCATCATAACATTTGGAAACTCCCTCATTACTGTTCAGTTTCCTTGAACAGACCAATGATTGAAAACATCTTAACCAGCAGTAAATGTTACCATATTTTTAGGGATATTGAGGATGTTAACTTACCTGTTCTGTCTTTTCCTTTGTTCTTTTTGTTTTTGTTTTTGTAAGACAATAGAATATGATTTGAGGAAGGTGTAGCTGCTGTTTATTATTTTATAGATACATAGGTGCTGACATGACTGTGTGTAACATGTTTTGCAACCATGTGGTTTTAGGTTCTGTCCCATAGTGTAGCACCTTGGGCAAGTGTCTTCTACTATAGCCCTGAGCTGACAAATGCCTTATGAGTGAATTTAACAAATGAAAATTGTGTGGAAGTCTCATATATATATATATATATATATATATATATATTTTCAATTAGAGGTTAAGGGATAGTAATAATATCCAATGAATTACTGGTTCATTGCCTAGAATTTTTTGTGAATAATATTCATAAAATGATAGGTCTAAATATAAATCTTGGTTTATAAATATTCAAAAGAAAATTTAGAAAACGGAGATGTGGCATTGATATAATTTGTTATCTTCAAAAATCCAACATATTCTCTTACAGTTGTTTCAATGTAGC
Source organism: Octopus bimaculoides (assembly GCF_001194135.2). NCBI lineage: Eukaryota > Metazoa > Mollusca > Cephalopoda > Octopoda > Octopodidae > Octopus > Octopus bimaculoides. Next base: position 38,410,588 of record NC_068986.1, on the reverse strand, counting down.
CTAAAAGATTAAATTACAATAATTGAATCATTGTATTAGGCAAAATCTCATCGGAGGGGTAGAACAGATATACCATTATGGTATTAAATGTTATGTTTTCAAATCATCGCTGATGAGATTTTGCCTAATACAATGGTTTAATTATTGTAATTTAATCTTTTAGGCTAAATTGAAACAGCTCTGACAGAATATGCTGGATTTTTGCAGATAATAAATTATATTAATACATCTCCATTTTCTAAATTTCCTTTTGCATATATATATATATATATATATGTGTATGTGTGTGTGTATATGTGTGTGTGCATGTGTGTGTTTGTGTCTTTGTGTGTGCATGTTTATGTCTTTGTGTGTCTGCCCCCACTGCTTAACAACTGATGTTAGTTTGTATACATCCCCATAACTTAGCAGTTCAGCAAAAGAGACTAATAGAATAAATACCAGACTTAAAAACCTTTTAAGGTAGTGCCCCAGCATGGTCACAGTCCAAAGACTGAAACAAGTGAGAAATATATTACTTAAAACTGTATTTTTCTAAGGCATTTTTAAGTCACTACCACACATCTGCAAAACTACTACTGTATATCTCTTATCACTGATTATCTCTTAAGTTAATGTTTAGTAACCAATCTAAATTGTTTCATTTCATCTCTGGTTACCCTTCTTATTATTCATTTCCTGCAGTTTTATTAAACTATTTATTAACCTAGCACCCACTACACTCTTGGAGTGGTTGGTGTTAGGAAGGGCATCCAGCTGTAGAAACTCTGCCAGATCAGATTGGAGCCTGGTGCAGCCATCTGGTTCATCAGTCCTCAGTCAAATCGTCCAATCCATGCTAGCATGGAAAGCGGGCGTTAAACGATGATGATGATGATGATTTATTAACCTATTTGCTAGTCAAAACACTGTTTGCAGTGATATTTTTCCATTGCAATCTGTTAATCTGACATCCCTACTTATCTTCTTTGATTTACAACTAACCACCAAGTGAAAACTTCATAAAAATCATGCTGGCTGTTCCTCCTTCTAACTATATCAAAAAATGCCTTTGTCATTGCTAACTAATCTGTAGAAACCTAACTCTGCTAATCTTCAATCTATCAGATTCAGCCAACACACTAACCCTTTAGTATTCAGACTACTCTGTCAAACGTAATACTTATTTATTCACATTGTTTTGAATTTATCATGAATTATCTCAGATCTTCAAGGTTTCAGTGCTGTGATTGCTTATTTTCAGAATGACACTGGGTAGAGTAAGTGTGAAAAACCAGACTTGGCTAGTTTGAACATAAAACAGGTAGAATATTTAGGTTGAATATGGCTGATTTAAATGCTAAAGGGGCTGATTTAAATGCTAAAGGGCTAAATGTCTCAT
>NC_068986.1:38397025-38409197 GCF_001194135.2 Octopus bimaculoides | reverse complement strand
TGATTTAAATGCTAAAGGGGCTGATTTAAATGCTAAAGGGCTAAATGTCTCATTGTCTGCTTTCAAAAATTATACATACAGGCACAGGTGTAGCTGTGTGGTAAGAAGCTTGCTTCCCAACCACATGATTCTGGGTTCAGTCCCATTGTGTAGCATCTTGGGCAAGTGTCTTCTTCTATAGCCTCAGATCAATCAAAGCCTTGTGAGTAGACTTGGTAGAAGGAAACTGAAAGAAGCCTGTCATATATATATATATATATATATATATACATGTATTTGTGTGTGTTTGTATTTGTCCCCCCTCCCACTTGACAACTGGTGTTGGTGTGTTTATGTCCCTGTAACTTAGCAGTTTGGCAAAAGTGATCAATAGAATAATAGGCTTAAAAACAGAAAGTCCTGGGGGCGAGTTGTTCAACTAAAACCCTTCAAGGCAGTGCTCCAGCATGACCACAGTCAAATGACTGAAACAAGTAAACGAATAAAAAAAAAATGTCTGATACGAATGAAAATTCAATCATCATTGTTTTGTCTTGTATGAAAAAAATTGCTTGGCAAGAAAGAAATTATTTGATACAAAGGAGGCCTCTATATGGAAACTCAGTTTACTAAAAACAGGGGCTATATCTCTCTCAAATCTAATCTTTCTGCGTTAAATATACACACACATACATATGTATAAACATTGAACAATGTAGCTCTATACATATTCTTTTACTTGCTTCCGTTATTTAATTGCAGGCATGCTGGAGCACCACCTCAAAGGGTTTTTAGTTGAAGAAATCAACTTATTCTTTATAAGCCTAGTACTTATTCTATCAGTCATTTTTGCCAAACTGCTAGGTTACAGGGACATAAGCACATCAACATCAATTGCCAAGCAAACACAGATAAATACATACATACATTATATATATATATATGTGTATGTGTGTGTGTGTGTGCGTATTTCTAATCCCACCAAATATGAAGAAATGATTATCTCCCTTGTAATAACTGTCCACTAGGACATTAACCAGATCTTCTAAAAAAAAGAAATAATTTCTGGCTTAGATACAAATGGATCAGTGATATTTCTGCAATCAAAGTTAGACTGATGAAAGATAAAGTCTACTGAAACTGCTGGAAATATGTATCATTTCTACTTTATAACCAAATGAAGGGAATGCAACTGGTTTCTATAAGCAGTTTTTTTCCAAAATTTACCCACCATTATTAATAAAAAAAAAAACAATAGTAACAGTATAATAAAACAAAGAAATATAAAAAGGAAAAGAAAGAAAAAGGTGGGGAGTAAAGGAGCTGAAAACGGAGTGGGAGGAGGCAATGAGCCACACAACCCAGAACAAATAGTATGCTCAGCTGTGCTTCATGGTAATGGCTACAATGGTATTGTCACAGAGAAAGGCCAGTTATACTCACTGTAGCAGCCACTCCACTTCAGGGATGTTGTACTGCAGATTATTACCTCTTCGTTTCTAAACTACTTCTGGTTCTTTTACTTTCCCATATTTATCATCAACCACAGCTCAGTCTTTTGTTCACTACTCACTATATTCTCTTTTACCTCCATCTCTAATCATCCATCACTCTCCTCTCGCACGCTTGTAAATTTAGTTGCCTGCCTTTCCAAGATCCTCTGTCCCTTTTCTTTCTTATATTCACCTTCTTGTACATTGAGAGTATGCTCTGATACCTTATCATCACCTTCAGCATCTCTTGCTCCAGCTACTCCCACATGTCCTCATAGAACAGAAGAATAGTCATGTATCTCCAATACAACAATAAACCTGTGTCGGTCCATCAATCATTCTTTAGTATCTCAACATCTGGTGTACAGCCATCTGTCTCCCTCTTCTAAAAAAAAACCCTTTGACTTCAGTGGGGATGTCCCCATTGAAAAGGGGATTTTTTGTCTTGCAATTTAGCTGGTGACCTCACTAGTGCCCTCACCAAAAGAGTACTCAGTACACTCTTGAAAGTAGTTGACACTAGGAAGTCATAAAAAACATGCCATTGGTTCTCAGCTCAATCCTTTGGATTGTTGGATCCTGTTAAACTGCCTATATGAGTTTAAACCATCCTGTTAAACCATCCCATGTGAGCATGGAAGATGGGCGTTAAATGATGGGGATGATGATAATAATAATAATAATAGCAGCATGATTACAACATTAAATATCGCCTAAATATTCTCTAGCATTGATAAAAATACATTTCTCCACCAAACAAACTACTGAATAAAAACAGCATAAAAGTTAGCTATAATTGTATGGCGAACTTTGCCACTCTGATAGCACAATGCAATAGAACTAACTATATACATTAGTCCAGTGGTTCTCAACCATTTTTGGTCTATCGACACCATTGATTCCTATCTTACTCTACTGGACCCCTATAACCATTCCATGTTTTAAAAAATCCTATTATATTTTTATCATTAAATATTATTATAAATTGTACAAAAAAAAAAATTTAATATTTTGTGTATTGTAGAGGTATAACCAATTTATTGCAGATGAATTTTTAACAACAAAATCTTAATCTTATGTGGCACCCCAAGGACCATATGGAACCCAGTTGAGAACCACTGCGTTAGACCAAGGGAAACACCATGAATTTTTTCGAAAAATGTGCAAAGAATGGGAAACTTGGAGCACAGAGAAAGTGAATTGTTTCCTTTGAATGGCTAGACACACACACACACAATTAATACTATAAAAATATTGAAATATATTTCATAAAATGAGACATGAAACTGTTGTTATTGCTATTAATATTGTTGATAGTAGCAACTGGATACTTTGAGAAGTGTGTGATATTTATACCATTTCATATCATCCTACCATACAAGTTTAACTTCGATAACACACAGGCAGGCTTGAATGCAGGTAGTGGTGCCTTTGAAGAATTGATAGCAGAGAGTGGAGGGTTGTTACCAAAATTCATATTGCAAGGCTGTTTGTGTTAGTTGTTTTATTTATAGTCAGATTCATCCTTACCCAAAGATACACTGCTTCACAATAATACTTTTCCTACCAACCTTTTTTTTTTAAATTAAATAATTGACAAATTTCCCTTGGATATGATCTTAGTCTGGAACAGATTAACTTTCCTAGACATCATGGCACCTATTCATTTTCTAAATAAGTATAAATTGTGATAAGTATGTGTGTCTTTCTGAAGAAAAATCTACAAAAATCTACATATGTACCCAAATCACTTATTCCTTTATGCTTTAGTATCCATTGTTCAAAATCACATGCCATTCAGTCAATCTGTTTGGTGAGTGCATCTAGTTTATTTTGAGTATTTTGAATAACTGAAAGCCCTTTCATTTAGGAAAATATAACCTCTACTTTGTTTTCACTTTAGAAAATTAAATAATAGCACTTATAAATATATATTCAATAGTAACAGCAGCAAAAGTATTGTTTATGAAAACTCTACACTAAATCCTGCACATTCATACTTAATTGATGCAATATTTAGCAACATTGACAAAACAAGCAATAACAATTTGGCTTTTTCAAAGAAACTAATTACTACATACACTTGAATCTAACTTAACATTAAATATAAAGTGACCTTTTTTTTTTTTGCTGGTGAAAATTCTTTCCCTTATTGCCCCCCACTGGTAAGAAAAAAAATGTAAAAGACTTATAAATATTCAAATATAAGGACATGTATATGAAGCGCAAATTTTTAAGAAAAAAACATTACCTTATATTTCATTATATAAAGAAAATAATATAAAATCATATTAAATCATACAAATATATAGATCTCATTAACTCACCAAGTTCCTCTTACCTGCATGTCATAGAGAATCTGATTAAATATAGCTGTGTAAATTTCTTTCCACCTACACATGAGGGCAATTTTAATAATAGAAGAGCATAGTTGATTGAAAGAACCCATCTGTTTTTGTGATATTCTAATAATCTTGGTGATGGGAGACAGTGATGGAAACCGATTTTCAGTAGAACTAGAATTCATCAGAAGGTAGCACTCAAAGGATGTAATCTAAGGATTTATTACCTTAGCTAATCTTTTAGTAATCCCCATCTCAGTCAAAAGCTATTACAATTATCACCTTGTCTAAGGTCAATACATTTAGCTGTTGTTGATTCCACTCTACTTGATTTTCATTGGGTAACATCAAATTATGCAACTTAATGTTATAAGCAAAGGGAACATTGTAAAACTGAGGAACATTTCATTAGAATTTCATGCTGAGTTCAAGCCCTCTTATAGGCTAGGAGTGGAATCTTGAAACCACTCCAGTATATTTTTTTCAAAAGGTTTATAAATTAAGAAAATCACAAAAGTTTAAACAACTGACAACACATTCAATAGTATGGAAGTGGTAGGGGGGGAAAAAAGCAAACAAAACAAACAACAAAAATCTAGAAGGTTTTTTTTGTATAGTTATTTAGTGAAACTGGATTTCTTGGTTGACTGCAATCAGATGAGTGTGTTTTTCAACAAAATAATTTCCTTCGCCTTTTTCTTTGTAGAAATCAGACATATCCACTCAAAATTTCATTACCCTTAACTACAGAAAGCAGTTCTTATACCAATCCATCTTTTGTTGGGGAATGTCATGTTTGTTTAAAACTATTTTCTGTTGAGACACATCAAGTTTATTGAGGTAATGTGACTTGCAGAAAATATCCATTATATTTTTTGGTAGATATTAAACATCATTACAGGAATAACTATAAAATTTCATTTCACAGTTGAAGGGTTAAAAAAAAAGAAATAATAATCAAAAACTGCCTCGTCTCCAAAGAGATATAAGTGAATTTACTATATTCAGTATGTACTTAATTCTAATAGAAAAAAAAGATAATTGGTTAAACTGAAAATAAAATTATATGACTACACTTCTCTGTAATTCAAATTCAGTGTTAAAATTTATCCTTAAAGATAAGAATTATGTTCAGTAACTAGTGTAGATTCTTATGCAACATCAGAGTAAAATAGAATTTGGGCAATGTTAATAAGCAACACACCACAGAAGACTTGATGTAGTTAAAATGTCTGCTTCACAGCCACACTGTTTTGGACACAGTCCCACTGTGCAACAACTTGGACAATTGTACAATACTACAGACCCTGGCTGACCAAAGTATTTATAGTTAATTTGGTAGGCAGAAACTGCACAAAACCAGTTGTATGTGTGGTGGTGGTGGGAGGTGGTATGTGTATATGTGCATGTGTACATGCTACCCTGAGCCGAGCTACAGAGGGTGCTGTTTGTAGACATTCTCCAATCAGCAAATCCAATAACACTGCATTTTTGAATATGAGTAAGTGAAAACTACCTTACTTAAAAATACAAAAAACAAAAAAGATTTAGAGCAACAGGAAGGGTAGCAGGCTGTAAAACAATACCTCAGTAATATGTATTTGTCTAACCTATACTAGTATGGAGAAAACAGATAGGAAATGAATTAATGAGAGCATGATTTGATGGAGGTTTGGCAGCTATTTCTAGCAAGTAGTGTGATCCCATAGTGGATTCCTTGTTAACAGATATGGTGTTGGTTGAGCAAAACCATGGAAACTGTGTCATTTGCAATGTGTTGTCTGTTAATTTAAGATGGTATTTCAGTAGTTTGTTTTAGCTGCAAACAGAGATATACTTGAGTTCTTGTTTCTTATTGCTTTCTCACTCATAAACGTCAATTGTCCAAACCCTTTTATTTATTTCCTTACAATTTATTTTTAGAACTTATTTTCAAGTTGTTTGGGAAATAAACTGAATTCCAGGATGTAAAGGAGAAACTGATATCATACAGGATAAAGTGTTGGTGGGGCTCATCAACAATAGAGCTGATTGAATAAGAGAAATAACCATATTCTTTTTCGTTTTATATTTCCTCTGTGCAGTTGAACTATTGAGCAAAATCCCAGCGTTGTCAATAAACATTCTAGATTTCCACGACTGCCAGTAAACAACAAATTAAAATGTGCTTTGCAAAATTAGTAAACAACACACTTTAAAGTCTAATCTTAGCAATACCAGAAAAACAATGTAACTACAGAATTTTGTCTTAGCAATTTCAGTAAACAACATAAACGTACAACATAGATTTTCCAGAACCTTTGATTCCAAAGCCTTTATGGTGGTCCCTTGGTCAACACACTCTAAATTAAAGAAATACTGGTTTCAAATTCTGGCACAAGGCCAGCAATTTCAGGGAAGTGGTTAAATCAATTAGATCACCCCCAGTGCTCAGCTGGTATTTATTTTATTGACCATCAAAGGATGAAAGGCAAAGTCAACCCCAATGGCATTTGAACTCAGAACATAAAGAGAGATGAAATGCTGCTTGACATTTTGTTTGGTGTGCTAATGATTCTGCCAGCTCACTGCCTAAAATTAAAGAAATATTAACCTTTTAGCATTTAGACTGGCCATATCTAAGCCTCTCACACCGACCCTACATTGACATTCTAAAAATAAACAATCAGCTCATTGAAATCTCAAAGCTATGAGATAATGCATGATTAATACAAAGGGTGTAAGGTAAAAAAGGGTAAGACTCCCTTCAGTCATGAACTACCATGGACTGCACCTAGAAAGTTACCTTTCAAGGCACAAGTCCAGGCAAGGTTGTTTATGGAAGACACGCAGTCACCCATGCATACCAGCCTCCCCTCTCTATGCCACTGATGTTATCCAAGGGAAAGGCAAAGGCCAATACAGCTTGGCACCAATAATATTGCAACTCATTTCTACAGCTGAATGAACTGGAGCAATGTGAAGTAAAGTGTCTTGCTCAAGAACACAGCACACAACCCAGTCTGGAAATGGAACTCACTACCTCATGATTGTGAGCAAGATACCATGTGCCTTCATTATAATACAAAACAATATAAATAAATAAGCATTATGTTTGACAGTAATCTGAATTCTAAAGGGTTAGATTTACTTAAATAATTAAATGAAATATAAGTACCTGTACATTGGCATAAATGATACAAATTTATTAATACTGTACTATGCATTGTACAAATGAAATAATCTGGCAGTTGCAGAAATTTGAAGTTTCTGCCCATAAATTAGTGTGGATTAAAAGAGGTTCCAAGCCATCGGTGTCTGGAAGGTTGGCATTGTAACTACGAAAAGTCTTGTCTTAGCAAAGCCAATAAGCACACTAAAAATGATTTCTTTCTTACTGTCTTTCATACATTTAATTAGTTACCTAATAAGATGGAAGGGAATTTTCTTTGGTGTTGAACATCATGTTCTCAGACTTGCTATAAATCATCATGGCACAGAGTTTTATTATATAAGAACATGTAAATATTTTCAGCCCAAAACAATCCTTTCTACTAAAGGCACAAGGCCTGAAATTTTGGGGGAGGGGACTAGTCGATTCCATCGACCCCAGTGTTTCACTGGTACTTAATTTATTGACTCAGAAAGGATGAAAGTTAAAGCTAACTTTGCTGGAATTTGAACTCAGAATGTAAAAACAGATGAAATGCCGCTAAGCATTTTGCCTGGAGTACTAATGATTCTGCCAGTTCGCCACCTTAAATGATTAAATTTTAAATTTATAAACGAAATGTAGAGTGTAAAACAAAAGCAAAGCTGCTTTTATAATTTTTCAGTGTAGTTCTTTCTAGAAAGTTAGTATGGTTAAAAAAAAAGTTGGTTGATTTTGGCAGATCTTTGAAAATTACAGTAAGTTCTGACACTGACACAAGACTACAACTTTAGAGGTGGATATAGTCAATTATACTAATTTTTATCAACTGCAGTAAGATGTAAGGCAAGTTGACTTTGCTGAGATATGAAATCAGAAGTTAAGCATGTGTGGTACCATTTATTTTTAGTTAGGCTGTGAGGCTGTAATGTGCCTCAGTAGAAACATTTGTGCACAGTCTATCAACGTAATGTCATTAAATAATACTGCAGCCATATCTTAGCAATGTCAGAAAAAAACCATGTTACAACACCTTGTTTTAGCAATGTCAATAACCAACATTAGATTTTGTCTGATAATTTTATACATCATAATGAAAACTAGTTAATTGAAAATTTAATTATCTTCAGATTTTAACCTCAGTCTTTCCTCTTTATTAATGACATTCTGAAAGATAATCTTTATTTTCTTTTATAACTCCAAAATAAGAAGCTGCTCAAATTAGAAATACAACAATTAATACTGTTCTTAAACTCTAGAGATAGTATTCACTAAATAATACCAACAGATTATAATATATAGACTTTATTTTAGGCTAGGAAGTATATAAACTAAAACATGATAGATTCTCACCACAGAGTGACATATTTTCTGGCATACAAGTTGATGTAGTTTCAAGGGAAAACATGTAGTGTAAACATTCAAACATTGTCACTATCGTTCCAAATCCTGCTGCATTTCACATGAAATTTTTGTTCCTCCAGCATTGTCTTGGCATGTATATCAACTTACCCTTTTCTGGCTGTAAATTTTGGTCCAAGAAATTCAACTTGCATGCCAGAGAATATGGTATGTCTTTCTAGTTTTAAAGTGGACAAAATCTTGCAAAATGTTAATCTCTAATTCATTACACACTTTCAAAAATATCAGTATGTTCTTATAGTAAGAGCAAGAAGGATATGATTAAGATTTTGATTCAGATTTTTACATTCTAACACTGTTGTAAAACAGCTGTAGATTAAAAGAAATTTTTAAAAACATTATCCAAGCAAATATGTTAAAATAATTGCTTCCTTATAAGGTAGTGTTAGAAAATATATTGATTTCATGTAAGTTACAAATTAGAAAAGCAAAAGACAATATAAGAGAAAATTAAACCTCAAGTTAACAAGACAAACCAAAAAAGCATTGCTTGATTTTGATCACACTACTTCTGTTCTTTCCCATAATAAAAAGTAACTGTGAGATGAGATGCTCTATTAATAATAATGGCACCTACTAAATCCCGAATGAGTCAATTGGACACGGTTGTTTGGATGCTGATGATTTGGCATAGCTGGCTAGATTTTCAGCTTGTTTTGGCAACACAACTTTTTGGCACTGAAGACAAATATATACATGCATGCATGCAGAAATATCCACATACAGATAAAACAGAAATACATTACAATTTATTAATTGAGAATAATTGACATAAACACTTTCCTTCTCCTCATACACATAAAGAGAAATATGCTCACACACATAAACAGAGAGAGAAAGAAAGATGGGGAAGGAAGGGAGAAGATGAGAGAAACATTAAAAAATGTCTAATGTCAAATAAGTCAGCATCAAATCAGCAACACCAAAATGGTTGTGCCGAAACATCTTATACCCACCTAAATCGGCTGAATAATAAATGAAAGAGAAAGTAAAATCCTTTTTATCTGGTTGTTACTAAAAGTAGTTAGGCATTAAAGACAGCAGATAAAAAGAAACAAACAAAAACAAATATGAAATATCTTAAAAGTAGTCAAAGAAAGTAGTAGCACTGCAAACTATATAAAATATAGAAATGGTTGGAGTAAGAGATAAATAAACAACAACAACAACAACAGTAAAAGATAAAACAAACACCAGTGATGCCATATAAAATATTCCAAAGTTTACATTCACGAATAATAACTACCAATGAAGGGATTTAGATTTGCACATTTCTTTGTATATCTGTAATTTAAAAGATTCATTCACAAACATCAATTACATTGATCAACAATGACAAAGAAAGAGTCAAGTCTGTCTTCAGCTATGAAATATTGTAAGGCTTTACAATCAAGATAGGTAGGTAGAAACATCATTGCAAATCTGAATGGGGATCTGGAATGTGCAAGGAAATTGGCTCTTCATTTACCAGCTGTCTGAATATGAGACGTATCTGGTACATTTACAAAGATAAAGCCTGGAGTCTTTTTTTGGGGGGTGGGTGGAGAGATGGGGGTGGAAGCAAATATCGTTGGCCTCTATATCACATCAAACACATCTATGAATATATTACACACACACATATATATATACATATATGTATATATATATATATATATATAGACATATATAAATATATGAGACAAAATGGCACTTGTGTTATATGGTTTCAGCCTGAACTGAATGTTCGCTGTAATGTTGGAACCAAAGGAGCACAAAATGTTTAATAGTTTTGGTGTCACCAAAATTCAGTGGTGAACTGAAATATTTAAAAAGGAATCTGACAAAGAAACAATCAAACAAACAAAAACGATAAGAGCTTACCTGGAATGTATATGAGTGTATATTGAGAGATGTTATACAGGTAAAAAATATGAGAGAAATCTATATCAAGACTGTTAAAATCACTAAGGCATTTTAATATGAAACCACAATGAGACTGAAATTCATTCTTTTTTTTCTTTTTTCTAAAATACTTCATAGGAAACAAGGAAGGTGCCTCATTGTCAGGACTCTGTAATGAAGAGCCAAATAATTACCAGTGATATAAAGTCTTCTTTTGTATTAGTTTCAGATAGAGTTTCAATTAATTTAAGTTTAAATGTGTATCACTACAGCTACAACAATAGTCACTATGAAGAAATAAGTTCTAACAGTTCAAAGACAAAGTTATACAAACTTTGTAAGGCAATAACATGCTAATGAACCAATAACTCTCTCCAATAATATTTATTTCCAATGCCACTGATTAGTATTAATACAGGACATACTGTACACAGTCTATCATCAATCATGCCCTAAAGGCACTAATTGCAGCTACAATGAAAGGTATTTTGGATATCTGACACATGCAGCAGCTAAGTATATATATATGATAGGTAAGTGTATGTTTGCGCATGTGTGAATGTGTGTGTATAAGTGTGTTTATGTGCGTGTATGTTTTAGCACAAAATATTGTGCAAACAAGGAAAAATAGAGGAGCCAATATGAAATGTATATATACACCCATCCATGTATATACATAAAACAAAAATTCATATCTACATACATAAGTACATCTACATATATACATGCTTATATATCTGCATGGGTGCATAAATATATACTTGCACATGTGTATGTGTGTGTTTATATACATATAGTTAGGGTATTGCATTTATGATCACAAGATCGTGGTTTTGATTCCAAGACTAGTCAGAGCATTGTGATCTTGAGCAAAACACTTCATTTCATATTGCTCTGAGATCAGCTCAACATCTGACATGTAGCACACAGGGCACCTGTACAGGTAAAGTCAATTTGGTGGAAGGAATGAGCTTATATAGAGCACAAACATTTGATCACTATAAGCAAATCATCTGTGCAGGTTGTTTAACAAGAAACTGTTTAATTGTAGAACCCTCGTGTGTGTGTGTGTGTGTGTGTGTGTGTGTGTGTGTGTGTGTGTGTGTGTGTGTGTGTGTGTGTATATATATATATATATATATATATGCATACACACACACACATGTATATACAAACAAATTTGATAATTTGTTATGCTCATTTTCTCATGCTAGGGTTAAACAAATATATTATTGAGGTATTGCTTTTTACAGCTGGATGCCCTTCCAGTTGCTAACTCTTGTTTTTCAAATAAGGGATCTGGTACATACATTATATATATATATATATAGTGGCTGCTTTCTCGTATACAAGCAAAGCTATTGCTCGAAAGAATCATTGAAATGAATCATTGATAATGCAATGTGGGGCCCTTATATGCCTCTTGAGCCCACCAAAGATTTGCACATTTTATTACATAATGCACAGTTGTGTTGGCTGGTGGAAGGAACCGGTACAATAGCATGAAGTCTTACGATATATATATATACACATACATATATGCATTATATATACAAATATATATATCTAAGGTAAATGGACCTCTGTCAGTTTTGTATTATATGTACATATAGGTGTGTTATATACATATACACCAACATATATATGGATGAGCCTCTAGTTGCTTGATCAATCAGATAACGTCTGATTGAATTAGTGTGCTTTGTGCCTGAATATTCCACAGGTATGTCTATTCTATGTATTCCACAGTATGACAAGGCTGGATTCTTGAAGTGTAGATGGAGTGAAGTATAGATACATCTACACAAATTCACTCACATGATTGGGTCAAGAAGTAATGGTAAACATTTTAACCACTTAGGTATACTTGCACCCACACACACATTTTATATATATATATATATATATATATATATATATAT
>NC_068986.1:38393679-38397015 GCF_001194135.2 Octopus bimaculoides | reverse complement strand
ATATATATATATATATATATATATATATATTTATAAAGTCAAAGGCATGGCTGTGTGGTGAAGAAGTTTGCTTTCCAAATACATGGCTTTTGGGTTCAGTCCCACTGCGTGGCACCTTGGATAAGTGTCTTCTACAATAGCCCCAGGCTGACCAAAGCTATGAAAGTGGATTTGGTAGATGGAAACTGAAAGAAGCCTATTGTATGTGTATATATATATATATATATATATATATATATAAAAACAAATAGTAAATGAGTATATGCATATATACATACAGGTATGTGCGTACCGACATCCACCTGTATGTATAGGTGCATATCTGGGTACAGGACATTGCAAACAAAACGTAGACGATATATATATATGTGTGTGTGTGTGTGTATGCATGTATTTTTTTGTCAGCTTGTTTTGACTTTGCATAAATGAGTTCCACTATCACAATATTCGGCGAAAGCCTGTATGAGCCATGGGTAAATATTACCTTACTTGGAAACAGGTATAGGTTAGCAACAAATGGAGCATCTGGCCATAGAAAATCTGCTTTGATAAACACCATGCTCACATGGAAAAGTGGATGTCATGACAATGATGATGGTGTGAGTATATGTGTGTGTACTTATATGATATAAGAAATAGAAAGTCCTTGTTACAGTATTATATATTTGAAAAGATGAATAGAAATGTCTTTTCAGATAACATTTCCATTTTAATAATTAGATGTTTATATATAACTGAAGTGAAAATCAGAGAAGACATTTCTAGTCATTTTATCAAATATATATATATATATATATACATATACACACATATACAATGTATATACATGGTAAATCATTGTTTAGTCTGTCATATCCCATCCATGTTAGCAGAAAAAATGCGTGTGTGTTGTGTTTGTGTGTGTGCGTGTGCATGTATGGACATAAAGAGTTATAGAATTACTTTTACAAAGAATGGTACAATTGCAATTCAACAATTGGGATGCATATTTAAATAGACGTACGGATTAGACCTACCATATATACTCACCGATAGGTTGCACTTTTTTTAACCAAAAATTTCGATAAAAATTAAAGGTGCGACCTACCCATTCGACATTGCAGGGATTTTTTCTATCGAGTTGATTTATCAATTAGACTACTTTCATAAAGTCACTTCTGCAAAAATATTTTAATATTTGTAAGCAAAGTTTTGATATAAATGTGAATATTTGATATTTAACAAATATTAGTTATATTTACGTTAAAAAGGGCCATGTAAATCCCCAGATTATATTGTGACCTATCTGTGAGTCAGCTGCAAATACCTGCTTTGACAACTCCAAACTAAGGGTGTGACCCATCGGCGAGTATATACAGTACCTCTTGTTTCAGCCAGAGCTTTAGCAGAGTGCAAACCTGCCTCATGTACTATGTTACAAAGATATGTCCAGTTACTGAAATGAGATATATTGGACAAAATTATGGTGTACCTTGTAAGGTATTTATTGAATTACATAAATTCTTCCTAAATTTGAAATTTTGTTATCACAATTTGATACTGAGCCCTTTTTCCGTGTACTAAAATGCATAGGAAGAAATAAAATAATTATAATAGTATCACATGTCACATGATACAAATGCAGTCAAGAACATTGGCAACAATGTTTCCTTGTATAAGATGATTTTGAAAGTTTCCCCACATCATACAAATACAAAGGTAACAGATGATGACATTTTCAGAAATTGGTGCCTCCCTGTGTCAAGAATTTCTTCCAATCATGATGTGGCAATTTTTATTTTCCAAATGACAGTCCAAATATTTACACACTAAATTCAACTCATTCTTTATGATTCTTCAGCTTATGCAAGATGACTGTCAAATCATAGGGGCCCAAGTAAGAGGAATCAGTTGTATATATTTATTTTAATATGTATCTTGGTTGATATTCATGAAAGTACCACTCTTTTCATAACAATATATATATACATACACACACACACATACATGCATATACACTCATATACATACATACATACACACACACACACACATGCATATACACACATACATGTTTGACTAAATAATAAAATGATTTCTCGGAAGACAAGTTGTTCTTTCCTAGACTAATATTCCAAATATATCGTAAAATCATTCAATACAAAATATATATCCTTAAAGACAGAATATTCAAACTGCATAAAATGATTAAATTTAGAAAATCATTCCAAAGAATTGTCATTATAACCATTCACTAAAAGCAAGAGTGGTTATCAGGCTAACAGAAACATGCAGAGCTGACTGTGCATATTGGATTGTGTAAATAGCTGGGCTAACATAGCTATAAGGCTGATGACAATGTGAAATGACGAGAATTTTGTTTTGATCATCTATACATAAATTATAATATTTACAAATATTTCACATAAGTGTATGTATGTGTGTGTGTCTATATATATATATATATATATAACCACACACATACATGTATGTATGTATTGTTTCAACTATAATTTGCCAGTTACATCTAATTTTAATATATAATCACACACAAATTTTGCATGTAAGTAGTGTATGTGTGTACTGAAAAGTTTCTGACTTTAAGGGTATCGTAAATGTCCTGATTGGAGACCCAACCTGCTGAGTTCTTTTACAAGGCTTAGAAAAACTGAATGACACCTGAAGAAAGTGTGTGAATCTCATAGGGGAATATGTTGAATAAAATCATAGTTAACTGATCCACCTGTATCTTCTTTTACTCAAAGCCAAAGCCAGGAACTTTTCAGCATTCCTTCATGTGTGTATACATACAAACATGTATGTATGTATGTATGTATATATATATATATATATATATATATATATATATATATATATATGCATATATGAGAAATTATGATAAACACAGGTTCATATCATATGTTCTCTTATGGTCATTTGCATGTACTTGGAATATTCAATGCAGAGGTTGCAAATAACCACAATGGTGAAACATATGTTGGGAACAAATAACAAACTTTTGCTTATCATAATTTCTCCTATATTTGCTCAGTATATCATAACCAGTAATACTACTACTACTACTAGTGTGGTTACTACTAAATATAGTAATAAGCACACCACTATACTGGAAGCAGACTGAATGATATTCTATATGGAGCTCTAAACTCAACAGTATAGCCACACATCTAACTGTACACACAATAAATATAAATATAAATATATATATATATATATATATATATATATGTCCAACCCATGCTAGCATGGAAAGCGGACGTTAAACGATATATATATGCACACACACATACATGGTACATGTGTGAAAGTGTGATTATGTAAATATATATTAATTTC
>NC_068986.1:38391450-38393509 GCF_001194135.2 Octopus bimaculoides | reverse complement strand
ATATAGATCTTAAAAGCATTCATGTTGTCACAGAACTAAAATATGAACATAAAAAAAGAAATCACATGCAACACAAGAAGATGTTAGTTTTAAAAATAATTTTACTGATATTCTCATTAGATTTTCTTTTAATTTTTTTTTTTCATTCTCTGTATTATTTATTTCTCAAGTCATTGTAAAAAGAAAACCAAAAAAAAAGAAAAGGAAAAAAATCAAAGCCATATAATGGCTATTTAATATATAAACATATACACACATCCAGTTAAGGCATCCCTGCCCCATTCCCTCTTCTAATTTAAAATACTACCCTTCCACAGAGTGGGAAGCAAAAAAAAAAAAAAAAGGAATTTCCTTTTGCTATATCCTCCCACACTAGCATGATCCTATATTTGATGACTTTTTGATCTCTCAAGACTGTGAAGTTGGTAAGTATATCATAAATCAAAGATAATTATATCAGTTATCTACAATACCACTTTCACAAGTATGAGGGAAATTCTGGAAATCTATAATAATTTCAATGTCTGAGGAGAATGTTGAAAGGTTAACCATTCCATTAACTAATTGATTAATTAAGCATACAAACCATTGTATAACAAAGGAACAGTTCCTCTAGTCTAGTAGTTCTCAACCATTTTTTTTTTTTTATCTACGGACACCTTTGATTACTATTTTATTTTGGTGGACTGCTATAGCCATTCGATGTTTAAAGACTAGTTTTATAGATACTTCTTTCAAAATTCCTATTTCGTTTTCACTCATTTACTTGCATAGGTTTGTAATAGCACTCACTGAGAGAACATGGTAAACTATGTAAGACATTAGAGAAAGAAACGTAGCTGTTTCTTGCAATAAATATATCTAAAGTAGCAAAATGCTTTCATGAATCCTTAAAATACTACTGTGGATCCCCAATTTACTATTTTACTTATGTGGTACTTGTGTGGACCTCCAAAAATCTTATATGGACCCTTGTTGAGAATCACTGCTCTAATCATTTGAAACATTCACAATGAATAAAGTTCTGTCAAAACAATCTTCACTTTTTTGTTTGATTGCATTTTTGTCTTTGATTAGAGTAAGAACCAATCAATTATTGGATAACCATGGATTTATAATTTGAAATGGATTGTGTAGTGTATTTAACCTATATGGATTCCTATATTCAGCACCAGGCATTCTGCTAGCCAGGACTTTTTTGATGTGGAGTGCTGACTGAGGTCCTTTGCCTGCATTTGTTCAATCATTTCCTACCTAACATAAGTGGAATGTTTCTTTCATTTCTCTGTTTCTTTTTTAGGACAGGCTCCAATTAGATTGGAGCCTGGTGTTGCCATCCGGTTTCACTAGTCCTCAGTCAAATCGTCCAACCCATTCTAGCATGGAAAGCGGACGTTAAACGATGATGATGATGATGATGATGATGAATTCTATGATCTTTTTAACTAATTCTTTTTATAACAAAATAATTATTCCTAATTTCAGATATTTATTATATGGCTGGAAATTTGACTAACAATGAGCAAAAGAGGATCATCAAGCAATACTAGAAAACAGAGGATGGAGAAATGGTTAGACAGAAATGGTCTGAAGAATTTCAAAGACCAGCTCCGTCAAGATTAGCACTTTACAGAATATGTGACAAATATGAACAGACTGAGTTCTTCTGCAATGCACAGAAAAGTGATTGAGTGGTCAGTGTTACCACTGCAGAAAATGAAATGCTTCTGGCTCAAGCATTCACTCTAACTTCCCCAAAATCAAAAAAGAGAGCTTCCAATGAACAAGGCATCTCCTGCAGGTTAAACCCCCCCCCCAAAAAAAAACAGAGAAATGAAAAGAACATTCCACTCATATTAAGCAGCTGTGTACCTACTTTTGCCCACTCCTGTGTATGCATAATGGCTCAGGCATGGCTGTGTGGAAGGAAGTTTGCTTCTTATCAAATATATTCCCAGTTCAGTCCCACTGCATGGCATCTTGGGCAAGTATCTTCCACTATAGCCTTGGGCTACCAAAAGCCTTATGAGTGGATCTGATAGGTGGAAACTGAAGGAAG
>NC_068986.1:38389307-38391440 GCF_001194135.2 Octopus bimaculoides | reverse complement strand
TATATATATATATGTATATGTATGTATATGTGTGTGTGTGTGTCTTTATGTCTGTGCTTGTCTCCCCAAAACTTGACAACCAGCTTTGGTGTTTACATCTTATAACTTAGTGGTTCAGCAAAAGAGATCAATAGAATAAGTACCAGGCTTAAAAAGAAAAAAAGTACTGGGATTGATTTGTTCAACTGGAACTCTTCTAGATGGTACCCCAGAATGGCCACAGTCTAATGACTGAAACAAGATAGATAGATAGATAGATGGATAGATGGCTAGATAGATAGATAGAGAGACATATGTATATCTATAAATGTATATATCAAACACACACACTCTCTGACACCAATATCATACAGTTCCTAAGCCGAGTGCAATGACCTCAGCTCTCTGTTAGATATAAACAAGAATCACTAACAACAAATGAGACTGTAAAAATTAACTTGGCAGTTTTGAGTTTTGTTTCCACTGATTTGAGCTTTTAATCTTAGTAACCAAGCAACGCATGACTACATTACAACACCTTGATTTTGAATTGCTTTACAAAACTCATGACTTTGACTACAGTTCAATATTAGAAAGAAGAGTGGGGAAAATATTACAAATGAACCAAAGAAAAATCTCAGAAAACAGCTTCAACTTAAGAAAGTTTACTAATATCAACATAAGTAGAAATTGTTGACATTATTCACCATTGTAACAAGTTACATATTAATTTACTGACATAAAGGACTGAGCTTCATAACTGTAAGTTCTGGAAATTTCTTTACATATTGATTTTTGACTTGCAATATTCTGTTTTCTTCTTAAATATTGGTTCATCATTGCAATCATGTTACCAAATTCTCTGTCTGTCTGTCTGTCTGTCTCTCTCTCTTTCACACACACCATTTTGATCATTCAAAGACTAGAACCAAAGTATAATTTTGGCGGCAGAGCAGAAAAAGAAAAAAAAAAAGACTACAAAAGGAAACAGACAAGATGTGTTCTAAGTATAAATATTTAACTTGATATTTGTGTTTAATGGCCTTTTGGTTAACTACAGTTTCACTTCTATTTACTTTAAAATTCAAGAAGCACTTTTTTCCTTTCCGACAAAATATGTTGGAGACAAACTTTAAATATTAGCTTGAAAGAAAACATTTACAAGAGAAACATTATAACTTAACAACAAACAAATGAAGACTAATGAAAGTAAGCATAACAACAGCTGGGAGAACATTGCATGGGTTCAGCAATGCTACTGACATATTCACCTAACATAAAACTGACAGTTCAAATTTCAGTACCTCATAGACACTCATTTGCATTGTATTTCTAGATACGATTTAAATTTCAGGGTAAATGAAATAGTAAGATAGAAAAGCAAAGTAAAGAAAAAAAAAAAAAAAGAAATTGAAGTATCCTGATTAGCTAAGCCTGATCTGTACTTCTTGATATTTTATTGCAACCATGACAATGACAAAAGTAAAATGGAAAAGGAAATACTGCACAACAATTGAAATAATATCAACTTCATTATTAACTGATATATGTGTATACACACATATACATATATATATATACATACACACATATATATACAAACACACATACACTCACACATATATATATTATACATATAGCACACACATACATACACACACACACACATCTTTTATTTTTGTTTCAGTGATTAGACTGGGGTTATGCTGGGGTGCCATCTCAAAGATTTTACCTGAAGACATCACCCCGGTAGTTATGTATTTTATTATTCTATCAGTCTCTTTTGCCAACTGCTTATTTGTGAGGCCATAAACAAACCAACCCAACACTGGTTAAGTAGCGATGAATAGGTGGGGGACAGGACTAACACGCACACATCTATCAGTATGGGCTTCCACAATTTCCATCAACCAATTTCATTTGCAAGTCATTAGTCAGCATAGAGAATACATTTTCCCATAATGCCACACAGTGAGACTCAACCCAAAACCATGTAGTTCCAAAGAGAACTTCTTAGCCAGTTACCTATGTCTGCACCTATATATATATATATATATATATATATATATATAAATAAACCTGCATATGCACACATACATACACATATATACATACAGAGTTCAGTAATTCAACAAAAGAAAGCAGCCAACATTT
>NC_068986.1:38383423-38388423 GCF_001194135.2 Octopus bimaculoides | reverse complement strand
TATATATATATATATATATATATATACATATATATATATATATTTAAAAAAAACAAACAAAAAAAAAACATGGCAAACGACAGAAAGTAAAAAAAAACATGCAAGAAAACTCATGCAACAAAAAGGAATAAAGAAACAACAAAAATGAAAGCAATAAAAATAGATGTTTATAATTATACATTGAAGCAATAACGGTGATTACCGTTACTACATTATTGAGACATGGGATGTGAGGTAACCATAGCTAGGGCAGCAGCAGTAGCAGCAGCAGTTTCAATGTTTGGTAAAAGAATTAGTAAGGCAGATGATGAATTCCTTCATTGATAATCTTTGTATCAATGAACATAGCTATGACTGGTCATGTAGAATTATGTACCATTTCATGGAATGGACTTTGCACTGAGACAACTGCAGTTCCTGAAGAGATCAGGAGGCATGATGCATGATTTACAGGAATCAGAAAGAAGAAAGGAGGGGGACTTAAAGAGGAAAAAAAAAATTATCACAAAGTAGGTTTATAGAATATATGGTTGATTTGTTATTGGAAGAACTTGGCATTGTCATTTGAACACCCACTGGACCATGGCTTGGAATACCAGTATAATAGTGAGAACAACCCAATCTCGGTTCTGTGCCATAAATCCTTGTTGGCCGAGTAAGTGTTGTTGTTCTCGTCTTACTACGGTTAATTGCTGTCGGAATGAATGGACAGTGTGTTGTGTCTCTCCCAGAATATGAGATAGAGTTTCAATGGCTTTTAAAAAAGTTTCATCAGTCAGACTGGAAGATTTAGCTGATGATAAAGCATTTCGAATTCTCAAATCTGAAAATAGAAAAAAAATGGTGCTTAATTTACATCAGATAACAGTAAAACAAACTGACCATATCAATCAATATGTGAATGTGTGTGTGTGTATATTAAAAAATTGTTCATTGCTATGCTGTTTGCATATGGATTAGTTGAATCATAAGTTGTTGTTTCAATTAAAACAGTTTAGAGCATTATAAATCTATCTGGAATCTTAGACATGATTTTATATTATCTGCAGAGTATCAAATTAATCTTCTCTCTCTCTCTCTCTCTCTTTGATAAATCTATTCACATAGCTGGATACTTCAAACTGATATCCTTATCTGTACTATACACCTTAGTCAGAACACCCACAAAGTAAACATAATTTCCCTGCTCAATACAGCCACAACTGCACACATTAAAATAATTGTATTCATTTACTAATGTCAGGTGGTGAGCTGTGGCCATAATGGGGCACAACTGTCACAATTTGCTTGCTTAATTCAAATAAGGTTAATCAAATATTGATTGACTATACTGGACATAAAGCAGAGCACATGCAAGTTTCTTTAACTGACAACACCACCACCTAACAGAACAAAAATCTTATCATAGTGGCATGTCATTAATACAAATAATAGAATAATACACCAGCTACTCAACAGTTTAATGACACCTATTAATTTAAGAAGCAGGGAATTCTTTTAAACAGGTGAACATTTTATATAAACGGATTTATATTTTAATTAGTTAATTAGTTCTGATACATTTTTGAAGCAGGTTTTCATACAATTTAAGTAGCTGCTAAAGTTGTAGGTCCACTTCACCCTTACTTAATAGCACATCATCATCATCATCATCATCATCATCATATTTACCATTTAACCCTTTTGAATTTAAACTGGCCAGATCTGGCCTCTAGCACCCACCATACAATGTCATTCTAAAAATAATGCATTGCATTATTGAAATTTCTAAGCTACATGATAATTTATGACTAATTCCAAAATGAATGTGAATAAATAAGCATTATATTTTGACAGAGTAATCTGAATACTACAGGGTTAGTGTCTGTTTTCCATGCTAGCATAGGTTGGACAGTTTGATAGGGTCCAGAGAGCTACAGGGCTGCACTGAGTTCCAGACAACACCAGGAAATTAAAAAAAAAAAATTTTTTTAATGAGTAATAAAAATTTTACATTTAGAAGACACACCTGGTCTAAGAATTGGATAGTGTTATGGTTTTATTTATAAAGCTGAAATAAGATTCTGTTGAAATGAGGAAATAATCTGTTCATTCAAAAATTTTACTGTTGATTATTTTGGTACTCACTGCTTTTCTCGTTGTGGAAAATTATAAACTAAAACAGCAGTGTGATAATAGGTTTTAGAGTATGGTTATTACAAGGGAGTTATCAAGCATTTACGTAACTAATACACCTTCAGTTAGGTGACCATTGCAATGATATAGTTTGACTACCTTATTTTATGAATAAATGCTAATAAGAGAATTGTGCACAAACTAGGATGTCATTATCATCAGTGCTTTAACGTCCACATTATAATGTTCACAAGAGTTGAACAGAATTTATTGAGATGCTATTTCTACAGCTAGATGCCTTTCCTGCTGCCAACCCTCATCTGTTTCCAAGTAGGGTAATATACCCCATGATCAGACAGGTCTTCATGGAAAATTGGAAATGAAGGACACCTCTTGCATGAAGGTGACATTTGTTTACAACTATCACAAAGTCTAAGCAAGAAGACAGTAACACACACACATGATGGGCATCTTTCTGTTTCTGTTTACCAAATCTACTTAGAAGGCATTGGTCAGTCCAGGGCTATAGTAAAAGACACTCATCCAAAGTGCCATGCATTGGAACTGAATCTGGAACCTAGTGATTGGGAAGCAAGTTTCATACCACTACCCTTGTGCCTAATAATGTGTGAAAGCAAATAGTTTTTTTTTATAAAGTTAATTGCTAAATTTTCCAAAAGTAGACTGAACTTATTTCTGTTACTTATAAAAACATTCTGGTATTTGAATAATTTTGAGAGAATGGTTTGATAAGAATATAAAGTGACTATTTTAAATAAATATTCAAAGATTTGTTGGCAAACCAGGATTGAGTAAATATAATTATCCTAATGAATAAATTTAGACTTACGGCCAGAATTAGATGAATCACTGTCATGTCTGTTGATTTCTAGATCAGGAGTAGAACTACCACTTTCTTCACCCATGTGTCGTTGATTTATGGAAGGACGTTTCATACGATTTGAACACAATTTGCTTTTGCTGTAATTTTTGCACTCGTCTTTTTTATCAAGACTGGAAAGGCTTCTTGCACGCACCATCGGTGTTCGGTGACGAGTTCTTGCTTTAATTACATAGTCAGATTCGTACTGCAGCAAGTCATTACATGGATCCCATGGTCTCATACTATAAGTAGAATGGAAATATTTTGTTAAAAGGAAATTGAAATAAAGATAAAATTTGTTTAAGAATCAAAAATATTCTATGACTATCAATTTCTGTAAAGTTGATATTATATGGTTGTTGTTATTTAACAGACCTCTGATCAAAGGCATTCCAAACATGATAATAACCACTTTTCCTCATCCCCAGACATGATGTATCTGAAGCTAAACTTAATCCATGCTCAGCTGATTAAATTATTGTTGGCGATGTAACATGCTAACCATATACAAATCAGTTCTTGCAACCACTTTCTATTGGCCAGAAAATAAAATGGGTGTACTACATCATATGAAATGTGGAGCATTCCAGAAAAATACCCCACTATTGAAAAATGAGTTAACTCACTCCATACATCTTGAGTACACGTGCACACAACTGATTATACTCAGTTCCTGCACAGTAAGGGTTAAACAATGTCTCTTTATTTTCTAAAGATGATAGAGAGTAATTTGAGAAAGGATTTGACTACTATTGCTAGCAGGTTGAGTATTATTATATGCTTGTTGATATTACATTAAATTAAGGCAGTGAGGAGGCAGAATAGTCAGCATGCCAGGTAAAATGCTTAGCAATATTTCATCCATCTTTACATTCTGAGTTCAAATTCCACTGAGGTCGACTTTGCCTTTCATCCTTTCAGGATTGATAAATTAAGTACCAGTTGCATACTGGGTCGATCTAATCGACTGGCCCCCTCCTCCAAAATTTCAGGCCTTGTGCCTAGAGTAGAAAAGAACTAGTCCCTCCTTCAAAAAATTTCAGGCCTTGTGCCTATAGTAGAAAGGACATTACATTAAATTAGAGAGGGAACCTAACTTAATACTCTTTTGAATTGAATTTCTCTGAACAAACAACTGAGTACCCCAGTAATTTGGTATAACCAATCCTGATTTAGAATCAAGATTCATTCTCATTTCACAGTTACTTTCCAAAGGCAACAAGTTTGTAGTTCTTGTATTTTCCCACAACAAACAAAGCCTTTTTATTTTAATTTTGCATTTCTTGTTTTACTTCCGTTAAATGCAGAAACAGTATGTAAGGTTTCAGCTATTAAGTGCTTTAAGCACAAAAGTGAATACAAAATCCTTTATGATTCAGGTATGTAATTTTCTCATATGTAAGGAACGCCCATGTTATTATTTTTTCAATAAATAACATTTACAGAACAAAGAAAATACATTTTGTAAATGAACTACTCTATTACACCCAATGCATGTGATATTTATTTTAAAACAATACAATTTGTGGTTTTAATTCACTTCCAGTCTGACACGTTAAGATAAAATTTTCAATTCCACACTTAAGATTAGTATCAGATGTCCAAAAGACAACTGGTTTGAAAAGGTAATTGTATATAATGTACACTTACTCAGCATGCTTGTAGACCCAGTCTAATGTTAGTGAGTCTCTTTCAAATAATTTTGGAATCCAGTCTTCCAACAAAGCCTTACGTTCTTTTGCACTTTGTCTTTGCCTATCTTCAAGAATATATTTCTCTTGTGTAGCAGTATTAATATCCCCTTTGAGGATAGCATCACTGACTTTTTTCCATAATCTGGATTTAAAAAATAAAAAAAAATTAAGATAATATGGCAGATATATATATATATATATATATATATATATATATCTATATATATAAAAATGAGAATGTGTGTCTGTCTGTGTGAATCCCTAAAACTCGAGAACTACGCAACCAATTTCATTCAAATTTTACACAT
>NC_068986.1:38376147-38382148 GCF_001194135.2 Octopus bimaculoides | reverse complement strand
AGACTACCCTTTCAGATATACTTACATTGTGATTTCTGCAATGTGGTGCATAAATTGTCAAGTAAATGAGACGCATCTTTGCCTCCACTGATTCACTTGCAAAGTGTTGAGTAAAATTATTTCGTTGCAGGCCTCCTTTGGGTCTTTTTATTATCACTACGACACACATAGTCCCCAGTTGGTAATATTGATTTCAAGGCCCTCCTGGATGAGAGACTGGCATTCCACTCAATGTCTATGTTCCATGCTGGCATGGATTGGAGAGTTATTAATGCAGAAATATGGTATCGTAGCTACTAACAGTTGAGGGTTGCATAGTCTAGACAGCGTTTTTAGATTTCATTATTCTCTTTAACCTGGGCAAAGTCGGGTATTTCTGCTAGTATATATATATATATATATACTGAATGACTAAAATACTCATTTAGCATGACTAAAATACGCATTTAGGCAAGGCAAGGAGAATTTGTTTGAGAGCTTGGTGAATGACTATGCCAGTTAGTTTCCTTATATATGCAGTCTAAAATGCTTGTATATGTGGAAACACTATTTTGTGTCTCACTTGAGCCATTGTAGAGAGTTAGAAACCGTTATTAGCTGAAGTATATTTTAGACTTAAAGAGATAAACAAGTCTTTGAGATAGAGTATTTGGTGTGTTGTGTATGTGAAGCCACCAAGAGAGATGATCAAAGATTGTGACAAGTAGCATTTAAAGCAGTTTTGAGGTTTGTATTTGATTGTACATTGTTCTATAACTGTGAGGTGGGTGTGTGCAAGATTATTTCCTTGATGAGCCAATGGTTGTGTCTTTGTGCTGTTGAAAGAGACAACATTGATATGTCTCTGCTGTTCATGTACATAAAGCAGGTTTGTTGAATTAATAGTGTTGGTCACGTTAGGAAAAGTATAGATGGCAGCTGTGTGCAAAAAGTTAGTGTGAGGAGTGAAAGAGGGTATCATCTACTTAGGAATGAACACTGTCAGAGGCAACTGTAAGTCATTGATGTACATGAAGAAAAGTGTAGGAGATATAAAACCAAGCTCTGCTGAGTTGATAGAATGTTGGTCAGAGACAGCTACTTCAGTGGATGCAGTGATCTGACATGAAGCTTCACATTAAAGAGACAAAAGACATATGAGACTCATAAGCTGACAGCTTAACCCATTGGCATTCAGATCTGTCAAATGTAATAATTATTTACTCACATTGATAAAAATTTTTTATCAATGTGAGTAAATAAGTATTACATGCATTACCTTGCAACTTTGAGATTTCAATGACATGGTTGTTTATTTTTAGAATAATAAAGTGTGAGAGGTCGGATCTGGCCAGTTTGAAGAGAAAACAGATAAATTATTTTGGCTGGATATGGCCGGTTTAAATACTGAAGGATTAAGTAGTAGATTTGCATGCTAGATACTGTCAGACATCTTGTCGATGTCAAACATGACATCACAGTTTTTACCATGTTTCTCAAATATAAGGGCTCATTCCTTGTGAGTGACATACAAGAGCAGGTTCCAGTTAACCTAGCTTTTTAGAAGATATATTGATGATCTTTAAAGAAAAAGAAGAGAAGAGGGACACAATGTTGGAGACAGTGGCCATTAACAACTGACTCCATCACTTTTGAAATATTGAAGTCAGAGAAACAGGTCAATAGTCACTGAGGTCAGAGATGCTACTCTTGAGAATGGCAGTTCTTGGGGATTGTAGAGCATTTTCACTGATAACTTTTTTTTATATTTCTAAGCATTGGGGAGGAAATTTTCTTGACAATTAAGGTCTGAGAGATGAAGGATTTAAATCACATTATGGGCATGCTTAATCAGATATAAAATGCTCTAAGCTTCCAACATACGAAATGTAAAAAGTGAGAAGTGTGCAAATATAAAAAAAAAAGCCACATGATTAAGAAGCTCACTTTGAAACATCATGGTTTCAGGTTCAGTCCCACTGTGTAGCACCTTGGGCAAGTGTCTTCTACTATAGCCCTGGGTCAACAAATGCATTGTAAGTGAATTTGGTAGACAGAATCTGAGTGGAAGCTTGTCATATATGTTGTCGTGTGTGTGTGTGTGTGTGTGTGTATCCCTCACAGTACTTGGAAACCAGTGTTGGTTTGTTTACATCCCCCACAACTTCGCAGTTCAGCGAAAAAGACTAGTAGAATAAGTATCAGACTTTAAAAAATAAGCAGTAGGGTTGATTAGTTTCGCTAAACCCGTCAAGGCGCTGTCCTAGCTTGGCCACAGCCCAATGACTAAAACAAGTAAAATATAAAATATGAGATTTTAAAAGAAGTTTGTTGAATACCACTTAACTAAGAGCTGGAGATATTTAAATTCCAGTTCAATATACAAAGAGTGTAAGAAGTACTTTATTAGAGAAACCACTAGAAAAGACACAAGAAAATCAGTTTAAATATACAGTAATACCTCACTTTACGAGGACCTGCTTTACGAAACCCTGGGTTTACGAGTTTTATTTTTCAAGCACAAGATCCAAATTTTGAACTAAGTGCAAAAGTTTCTACTACCAAAACAAATGCTTCTGTGTTACTGAGAAATTTATAGAGAGCAAAAAAAAGCTTCTTCTTAGCAAACAACTCCAGACATTTTTTTAAAAAGAAATTTACAAGTCTGTCTAAGAGTGCTTGTGAATCGGCAATAGCATCTACAAGTGACAGTGTGCACGAGTCTAGTGTGAGTGAAAGTGATTCAGAAAATGATTATAATAATATTTTTTATTACAAATGACCGTGACATTCTTTTTACTTTACATAAAATGTTCTTTACATTCTACCACTATTTTATTGCCATTTATTTACGAGTATTATAAATTTTACAGGTAAAATATGTTTCTGGGAATGAATTGCAATTTGTAATATTGCTACTATGGGAAATTATTGCTCTGCTTTACAAGTTTTCACTTTACAACTGGCCTCTGGGAATAAATTAACTCGTATACCGAGGCATTCATCACTCTACAACTAAATTTAAATGTGTGTGTGAAAGACTTACAATTCAGATTCCATTTCGTCCTGATGTTCCAAAGGAACAGTAAATCGTTTTAGTCTTTGACTTATTACTTCTTGTGAAGGATTCCAAAACATCTGTATCTCCTGAAATAAAAAGAGAAAAAATAAATTTGTTACTTGTAACTCTTTTCAACTGCTTCTCTGTATTGGATAACATCATACAGAAAACACCATGTCACACTCACAAATCACTTTGGACTAGAACTGTCATAACATTGTTTAATTTTCTCTACTCCCATCAATCATTCCCAAAACAATAGCAAAACTAGGGAACTTCTATGTGGCCACCAGATCCACTAGAAATAGCAACCAAATTACCCTCAAGACTATTCCTTCTGAGCTTAGATTGGAAACGCCATATCTTTTATTATTTACTTGCTTTCAGTTATTGGACTATGACCATGCTGGGGCACTGCCTTGAAGAGTTTTAAATTGAACAAATCAATCCCATTACATATCTTTTTAAGTCTGGGATTTATTCTATCAGTTATTTGTGCTGAAGCAATAAGTTACGGTGATGTAAACAAACCAACACCAATTGTTAAGAGGATAGGGACACATACATACATACATACATACATACATACATACATACATACATACACACACGCATGTGCAACACATTTTCTGTCTACCAAATTCAGTCACAAAGCATTAGCCAGTCCAGGGCTGTAGTAAAAGATGTTTGTCCAAGGTGCTATGTAGTAGGACTGAACCCAAAACCACATGGTTGCTAAGCAAGCTTCTTGAGCACACAGTCATGCCTGGGATGATCTGCAAAAAGATGAGAATGATTGACTGGAATGTCTATAATTTGCTTAATCAAGGGTGACTTCAGACTAGACAACAACAACAACATAAATATAATTAACAACTAAACAATATGTATTTCTCTTACCTCTGAACGCTTGTCTTTAATAAACACTTCTTGGTCCCAATGGCCCTCTATCACAGCTAGAGTGTCTGACCCCATTTTGATACGGCCAACTATTCGGTTGGAAGCTTCACCACTTCCTAGAAATGGCTATAAAGACAAATTAAAATAAGAAAAGTTAAGCTGCTTTAAAAGTAAAGGCATGCAGACATGGAAATAGAAACAACATGCATAATATAAAAAAAGTAACATGAACATTAAATGCATATATATATATAATACGCACGCACAATCATAACCATCATTTAACATCCACTTTTCCATGCTTGCATGGGTCAGACAGAATTTGTTGAAGTATATTTTTTACATCCAGATATCTTTCCTATTGTCAACCCTTATCTGTTACCAAGCTAGGAGGTATTCCCTCCCACCAACTAAGCATGTTTTTCATGGAAAACTGGAAACAATTTGCTTGTATAACGATGATGCTCATTTACAATTATCACATGAAGTCTAGACAAGGGTATATACCTAAACATACACACACAATAATTCATCTTCAAACTGACTCATAGTAGGCATGTATAAACCTAGTTACAAAATGATTGCTTTCTAGTATGGGGAAGAAGAAAGATTGGTCACGCTGATCAGCTAAAAAGAAATTTTAAATGTACATTTGATGCACATGATCTTCTCTCTCTCTCTTTCTCTTGTAAGAATTCCTTTCCAATAAAAGAATATCCATAAAGCTCTTCAGTGAGTTGATCATCAGAAAGATGAATGTCTGAGAGATATGAATATCATAGTGAAATAACTACTTTGTATGATCAAAGTAGTTATATGATGAGATTGTTCACTGTTCTCATTGTCCATAAGTGTTTGTATATTCCAGCTTGCTCTTTTCATCATGATGGAAGATGAACATCATGTAGAATTTGCTTTGTTTTTTTTTCTGTAAGGTGTTGTTGCTGCAATGGATATATAATCCACCAGTCACTGCATAAAAAACTAACCAGATTTTTGAGGCGGCACATTTGCTTGAAATACAATTTCTAATCATCTCTCATGCTTATGAGCAAGCAGTACCACCCTAAAAAAGCTACTCTGTTACCTAGAACTCACTATATTAAGCCTACACCCACCAAAAAGAATGAAATATTAAGCTAAGTTCCAGGTCATTAACATGAAAGATTTTAACTTAATACTCTAAACATGTAAAAATGATGATGACGATGATATATATATATATATAATTACAAACAAGGAGAATGGAATTAGCAAGTCCTTTTATTACATCAATTTATGGCCGGTTTCATTGAAACTTGATCTCATGAATACTACTATGTTATACAATAATATACATGACTATTAACACCGAAATGAAATTTTATATATATATATATATATATATATGTAGTATTTTACTGAAGTTGAAAATTCAGCTTCAATAAAATATTATTTTACTCTTCCATTAGAATTTGAGTACCATTTCCTCCCAACTTTTTTTTACACCTATGTGTTCGTGCGCGCTTGCTTGCATGCATGCATGCATGCGTGCGTGCGTGCGTGCGTGTGTGTGTAAATTTAAATGCATGACTGAAAGACCTACTAATAGTTTCCTGCTATTGTGATACTTGAACAGGTATATTTATAAAACACTCCATGTATCTTACAGCAATCCTTCAGGCTCAGTTTGTAAGTATTTTATAAATATGCCTGTTCATGTATCATAATAGCATGAAGCTATTAGTAGCTCTTTTGGTTGTGTAGTTAAATTGATATTCATCTCTCACTTTTTTGTTGATTTTCCCTCTATCCTGGACTGGCTCATGT
The DNA here is from genome assembly GCF_001194135.2 of Octopus bimaculoides. Taxonomy (NCBI): domain Eukaryota; kingdom Metazoa; phylum Mollusca; class Cephalopoda; order Octopoda; family Octopodidae; genus Octopus; species Octopus bimaculoides. The sequence goes on along the minus strand of NC_068986.1, from coordinate 38,376,399 downwards.
GCGGGTGACACATGAAATCTTTCGAGCGGGGTCGTTGCCAGTTCCCCTGGACTGGCTCATGTGCGGGCGACACATGATAACTTTTGAGCGAGATCATTGCCAGTGCCCCTGGACTGGCTCTTGTGCGGGTGACACATGAAATGTTTCGAGTGGGATCGTTGCCAGTGCCCCTGGACTGGCTCATGTGCGGGCGACACATGAAATCTTTCAAGCGGGATCGTTGCCAGTGTCCCTGGACTGGCTCGTGCGGGC
>NC_068986.1:38365800-38375281 GCF_001194135.2 Octopus bimaculoides | reverse complement strand
AGGGCATCCAGCTGTGGAAACACTGCCAAATCAGATTGGAGCCTGGTGTAGCCATCTGGTTTCACCAGTCCTCAGTCAAATCGTCCAACCCATGCTAGCATGGAAAGCGGACGTTAAACGACGACGACGATATATATGTGCTGTGCGTGAGAAGACCTGGCAAGCCAAGTGAGATCGTTGCCAGTGCCCCTGGACTGGTTCTTGTGCGGGTGGCACATGAGATGCACCATTTTGAGCGTGACCGTTGCCAGTGCCGCCTGACTGGCCTTCGTAGGGTTTTCGAGCGAGATCGTTGCCAGTGCCCCATGACTGGCTTTTGTGCGGGTGGCACATAAGACACACCATTTCGAGCGTAGCCGTTGCCAGTGCCGCCTGACCGGCCTTCGTGCGGGTGACACGTAAAAGCACCCACTACACTCTCTGAGTGGTTGGCGTTAGGAAGGGCATCCAGCTGTAGAAACTCTGCCAAATTAGATTGGAGCCTGGTGTTGCCATCCGGTTTCACCAGTCCTCAGTCAAATCGTCCAACCCATGCTAGCATGGAAAGCGGACGTTAAACGATGATGATGATGATGATGATGATGGATCTTTAAACTATATACATATATGTACGTGTGTGTGTGTGTGTGTGTGTGTGTGTGTGTGTGTGTGTATACATATATATATATCTATATAAATATATTTTTATCCCGCAGAGTGTCCAATAACACCCTCCTCACCAAGCAAGCCTGGTGGGGTTGCCAGTTTAGTCGCCGACAACCAGACCATGTGACAGGTTGTACTGAATTACATGTTACCAGTAGCACTCAAGAGCGACCTGACAGTTTGTGAAAGACTATGCCTTTCTTTTGCTGGGCTCAAATCTCATTTGCGAACCCATGGAAAACAAAGCTCCACCAACTATTCTGCCTATATGTCTGTGCACACCTTTGAATACAGTGTATGCCAGAAGGTTTGCAAATCTAACGGAGGCTTCAAAAGACATTTTAAGATCCACAAAGATCAGAACTTATCTGCAGCTCTTGGTGGTCCAAATCGGATGTGCAATCTATGTGGGTGTCTTTTCAGAACATTGTCTAGTTTAAAAAGCCACATCAGATGCCATCATGGTGCTAAGGTGTAGATAAAATCCAGGCTACATGTTTCATAGCGAGTGGAACCTCAGAAGTAGTAAATACCTAACTTTAGGATTTTTATTTGCATACCCGGCAACCTTGGTTGCCAACCATGAATTATAAAATAATTTTTTTAGCTTATTGTGCTTCGATATAGGAAAAATTCACAACATTCTGCACCAATAAACTATTATTGTTCCTGAAAGTTGTTTTTTTATATATTTTCTACAGATTGCTTGAAGCTCATTTTCTTCCTACACCTAGATTCTTGGATCTTACCTTTATATATACATGTACATACATACATATATATATATATATATATATACATGTATATGTATAGATACATATATGTGTGTGTGCACACACACACATGGATAAACTAATGGATGGATAGACAGATACCCTCCCTTTCTATAAATACGCACACATATACACAAACGAATAACACATTCCTATATGTTTAAACACACATAAATACTGTTATTCTTTTATACTTTTTTTTTGTAACTCATTTCAGTTATTGATGATGTAGGTTTTCCAATAACGTTCTGCAGGTCATGTGGGGATGTACTTTTGGTATTTGTTGTTTATCCAACCTAGTTTGAATGGTGAATGCCCTCTCCATACACTAACCATGCATCTGTTCAGGTAAACTAGAAACGGCTGCCAGATAAGCAATGGTGTCGCTTACTCAGGTCATTAACCTCACGCCTTCTGCTGTGAGCATGTATTTGTGCATGTAGAGAGTACGTGTGTGGTATGATAGAAATGAAACGCCTGATGGTGAAGTTCAGGTTATCATCTAAAAACAATTTATCATCATCATCATCATCATTACAAAAGAGATTTACTGAGATGCTTAAGTTATCTGAGATAGAAATCATAAGGACCCATACAAAACTGGTCACTCTCTTTGGTAGTGTAATTTGTGACTGAAAGAAAAAGAGTGGAAGGGGGAGATGCTAATCATTGTTCAGCAGTCAGCCTTCTACAGCATTATCATCATTATCATTATTATTATTATTATTAGTTTTGCTCTTTGTTGCCAGTCATAGGACAAATATAGCCACTTCTTACAAATCAACAAGTAGGAGATCGATTGGTTTTGCTGTGGGGTGGCACGTGAAATCTGCTAGGCAACATAATACATGGAGATTAAATTTATCTTTAAAAAAAAACTCTTTGTCGTTCAGTCATTGAACTCTTGCCACGCTGGGGTACTGCAGTTCAAGAGTATTAAGTTGATTTTTTTTTTTTCTTCAATGCAATACTTTATCCCTTCTGCTTGTCGTGAACATAGAAGGATGAAAAGTAAAATTCCACCTGGGCACAAAATACTGATTCCGAATTTTGGCACAAGGCCAGCAATTTCAGGGGAGTGGGTAAGTCAATTAGGCTAACCCCAGTGTTCAGCTGATACTTATTTTATCGACCCTGAAAGAATGAAAGGTGATGTAGACCACGGCAGAATTTGAACTCAGTATGTGAAAACAGATGAAATGTTGCTAAGCGTTTTCCCCAGTGTGCTAACAATTCTTCCAGCTCACCACCATAATAATAACAATCCTTTCTACTTTAGGCACAAGGCTTGAAATTTCAGGGGAGTGGGGGCTAGTCGACCCCCGTGTTTAACTGGTACTTATTTTATCAACCCCAAAAGGATGAAAGGCAAAGTAGACCACAGTGGAATTTGAACTCAGAATGTGAAGACAGACAAAATGTTGCTAAGTATTTTACCCAGCATGCTAACAATTCTGCCAGCTCACTGACTTGGACATTAAAATATTAAAAGCAGGAATATGTAAATGATTGTGCTAGCATGTGGCTGGCTTAGTAGCTAGGGTGTTGGACTCATGATCATAAGATTGAGGTTTTGATTCCTAGACCAGGCAATGGATTGTGTTCTTGAGAAAAACACTTCATTTCACACGGCACTAGGCACGTTTGCTCAACTGGCAAAAATGAGTAACCCTGTGACAGACCAGTGTTCTGTCCAGGTGGGGAATATATATGCCATGGAAACCAGAACACTGGTCCTATGAGTCTACATGACTTAGAAAGGAACTTTATCCTATCTTTATATAAACGATCACAACAAAATATTTTTGTTTTATCCTTTACTAATATATATGTATATATATCTACGTGTATGTGTTTGTCATTCCCACCACCACTTAACAACTGGTGCTGGTTTGTTTACACCCTTGTAACTTAGTAGTTTGACATAAGAGACTGATAGAATAAGTACCAGGCTTTAAAAAATAAGTACTGAAGTTGAGGAGTGAGTTAACTAAAACTCTTCAAGGCAGTGCTCCAGCATGGCCATAGTCCAATGACTGAAACAAGTGAAAGATAAAAGATACACTAATTCTTCTCCACTCTTCTTCAAATGTGATTGATTTCCTCATATTGAATCTTACTGAGGAGCATTTAATCAGTTCAAGGTCTTGGTAAGAAAGCACTTGATGAAAGTGGTATGTTGTGAGATTTAACCTCAAGCCATGAGCTTGTGAAGCAAACTTCTTAACTATACGGTTAGGCTTATGAACACAATAAACTTTTGTTTTTTTTTTAAAAGGTTGGGGTGAGAGAAGAGAGTAAACTAATGAAATTAATCACATGCAAAGATTTCTTTTTTGCAAAGTGTGTGTGTGTGGTGGGGACAAGATATAAATAACTATCTTACACAGAATAAAAATGACAAGCCATGACACGAAACATGTTTATAAACATTTCAGTATAAGAAAACAGATTAAAGATATTAAATATAACATGGTCTTAGAACATAATCTTGAAGCAAAAATAATTATAATGGCATTATTTTTGCAGCAAAACTAAATCTGTTTTAAGAATAATAAAATGCTGTTATGTATTAAGGAAAATTTACCAAACTGGAATTATTTCACATTATGTAGAGCCATAGAATAAACCTCAACTGTTTGTGATCAGAAGTGCCCATATTCCAGCTGTGGCAATCATGTTTTTCTGTATATGTAGGATTACTTTATACATTATGTCATTCCACTTTTATCCCTTTTTTTCCATAAGATAGTAAGCTGTTACTTGAGGTAGTTCAGCTGCCATTTCTAAAAGGTTAAGCGATTACTTAGAGAAGGGGTTCCAAACTTGGAGTGCCTACTCCACCTTCTTGAGATGCAAGATGGCATTTCAGAAGGTACAACAAAGAGGAAAGAGAGCAATGTATATAATCCTCCTCCTCCTCATCATTATTGTTGTTTTTAATGTCTACTTTTCTGTATGCATAGGTTGGATGGAATCCATTGAGGTGCATTTTCCATATCTGGATGCCTTCCTTGTCATCAACCTTCATCTGTTTCCAAGGTAATAAGTATTTCCCCATGATCAGACATGTTTTCACAGAATTTTGGAAATGAAGGACACCACATACGTGAAGGTGACATTTGTTTACAACTATCACATGAAGTCGAAGCAAAGACACAGACACACACATACATAAATATGATGGGCTTCTTTCAGTTTCCATCAACCAAATCTACTCGTCAGGCTACGGTTGGCCCAGAGCTATAGAGAAGACATCCAAGGTACCACAGTTGCCCAAAGTACCCGAGACCATATGATTGGACTACAAATTTCTTACCACACAGCCAAATCTGCACTAATACACTTTATAAAAATTACACTCTGGAATAAAATTCATTTACTCTCAAAAACAATTTTGTTCTATTAAACACACCAAAAACTTTATTATCAGACCATATTTATTGTATGTGGTTCAATTTAAAGCAAAAATTAGTTATTAGAAAATTTCCTTTTCCATCATCTTTGAATGTGATATTACTTTCACAGAAGTTACAAAAATAAATCAAATATTTTCTAGGGTTGCAAGACATAGAAAAGGCTGAGAATCACTGGCCTAGTCTTCCCAATTGGCTTGCTTGTTTGGAATGTTAAGGGTGTGTTGTAGTTATAGCTTTCCCTGGGGTTTTAACAGCATAGACTAAATTTAAAAGGTTTCAGTGTAGAATTGAAACCAAGTATAATAGATTCATATTGCCAGTGTTTATACTTTGCACTGTGTGGTGCTGTTGGTGAAGTGTAAACTGGATTATGTATGAAAACGTGGCAGAAGTCATGATAACATTTTTGGTTAACATAATAGAATGTCTGATCCTTTGTTTTTATACTTCCTACAGTAAAAAAAATTAATGGCAAGCAGGTTTTATGTCAGTAGAATTCTACTGGACAATAATCACATTAGTATAAATAGAATGGAAATAGAACAAACTCTACAATTGGACACTGGCTAAAAACATGAGAATTAATCAAAAAGAGGGGGAGGGGAATGAAAAAACAAAACACAAGCCTGATTTATTCTATTTGTGTGTGAAATGAAACTGGTGGCAACAGCCGAGTTGGGAGAAGACTATTGCGTAATTTGCCAACTGTTTGAACATTAACGCAAACCACTTGAATTAGAAAGGTGAAGGGATGTACTTAAGTAAGTAGTGATGAGGACAACAATGTTTCTGTTGTGGTTCTATAATAATAATATTATATAATGGAGAAGAATGCTGCAGATGGTGAAAATACCAGGATGTTGGAGCAATTGTATTAAACTACTAAGTGTTATTTTAGCCTCCTTGTCTCTGAGTACATATGTAGTAGGAATCAGTGAAATAACAGTAATACATTAGAGTATGAAGGCACATGGCTGAGTGGTTAGGGTGTTGCATTCACAATAGTAAGATTGTGGTTTCAATTCCCAAGCTGTACATGAGCAAAGAAACTTCATTTAGCATTGCTCCAGTCCATAAATGAGCTGCAGCAATAGCTGAGAAATAGACCCTGCAATGGACTAGTGTCCTTTTTGGGAAGAATGGTATAACCCCAGACCATGTCTGGTAAGTTCACCATCATCAATTCACCGCAGGGTAAGTTCACTGTCATCAATTCACCACAGGGAACTTACCTGTAATCATTCCAGACATTTTATATGCCTTAGAAACCAGGTTAATCTCCACATTTATGTGGCCTAGGGCTCATTTACAAGCCTGATTTCAAATTTTGGCACAAGGCCAGCAATTTTGGGGAAGGGGTTAAGTCAATTATATCAACCCCAGTGTTCAACTGACACTTATTTTATTGACCCCGGAAGAAGCTCAGTTGACTTTGGCGGAATTTGAACTCAGAACGTGTAGACAGGCAGTATGCTGCTAAGCATTTTGCCTAGTATGAAACATTTCTACCAGCTTGCCACGTTGACAAATTTAGCCCTTTAGTGTTCAGATATTTTTATTAAATGTATTGCTTATTTATTCATATTGCTTTGAATTAATCACACATTATTTTGTAGCTTCAAGACATTTCAATGGTGTGTTTCTCTATGTTGAGAATGATATTGCAGGATAGTGTGAGAGGTTGGATCTGGTCAGTTTTAACACAAAACAGGAAGAATATTTGGGCTGGATATGGCTGGATTAAATGCTGAAGAGTTAAAAGTCTTTGTACTCAAACAAAAGTTTTATACTGATCTTATTTTATGACACTCTGTAATGATGCAGTTATAAAGATTCTAGATTAAAATTTAATTTTTAAGAAGACAGAGTAGTCATTGCTAGAATGCTTTGATTGTTCATAGGTTCATACTCTACCCATGGCCATCCCTAAAATTTTTCCAGGCATAATATACCCCAAAGTACACGATCCAATGTTTTTTCCCCAAGATGGTAGGGAATGATTTGTGCAAAATTTGTCTGCAATGTGTAGCAGTTGAAATGACCACATAATACATAGAGCCTCCTGATTTTCTTACTCCAGATAATCTACATGGGATATACCACAAATCAAAAATCTTTTTGTTGGTGCAGGCATGGCTGTGTGGTAAGAAGTTTGCTTGCCAACCACATGGTTCTGGGTTCAGTCCAGCAGCATGGCACCTTGGGAAAGTGTCTTCTATTACAGCCTCAGGCCAACCAAAGCCTTGTGAGTGAATCTGGTAGACAGAAACGGAAAGAAGCTCATTGTGTATGGGGGGAGGAGTTGTGTATGTGTGTGTGTGATTCAGCTTTGTGTGTGTGCCTGTTACCCGCCACCACTTGACAACCAATGTTAGTGTGTTTACATCCCTGTAACTTAGTGGTTCAGCAAAAGAGACAAATAGTATAAGCACCGGGGTTGATTCATTTGACGAAAAATTCTTCAAGATGGTGCCCCAGCATGGCCACAGTCCAATGACTGAAAAGACAAAATGATGACAAGCCATGCGCAAGCCCCTTCATGGTCACTTAACTTACTAGAAATAGTAATCAAATCTCACTCAAATCACATGTTACAATTTTAAATAAGGAACATAGGATAATTTATATAATGTAGCTTATACTCTGAAATGTAACTCCACATACTCCTAAAACATAACCCTGCATGCTCCTAAAGCATAACCTCATATACTCCCTTAAATATACCCCTACATACTCCTGAAATGTAACCCTACAGACTCCTAAGAATGGGATAATCACAGCTGGAATGTCATTAATTATAGCTCTGCTTGACTAGGATTGGCTTGGAATTAAGCAACTGTGTTTTATATAGATGACAAGGATGAATAAATATGTTGAAATGTGGTGGTGGTTGTTCTTAAATTACTTGCATAAAGAAACTGCCAGAACTTCAATATTCCTTTGATTATAGTAATCTCACCTCTCTGGAGCCTAATTCTTACTCTTGATATGTATCATTGCCAAAAAGGCCTAAAAGCTAGGTTAGCAGAACAGTGAGAACTGTAAACAAGCATAAGAATTCAACAGCTAACAGTCTTTCATGTAAATGTGCTGACTACTAGCTGTGTGATATTTTGCTGTTTCACATACACACACACACTTATTTTAGTTTCAAAACAATATGCACACATACACAAATTTACTTCAGTTTCAAAATATAACACATACACACATAATTTTCAGTACATTACTGGAACAAAGTCATGGCAATGTTGATGCCTACACTTCAAGCTTGATGTCACTCAACAGAGGAGTCACAGATATACATGAAGTACAGCAAAAATATTTGTGACTGATCATCAAAACTTTATCAATATAATCCATAAAAAGAACTGAAATAAATAAAATTAAAATATTTTGCAACTTTTTTCACTAGATCACATTTTTATGGTACATACATCATATGTGTGTGTGCATTTTAGAATAAAGTAAAAAATGGAAAGGCAAAACATATCCACCTGCTCAAGGAGGAAGCACTTCTAGCCACCTCTGATAGGTAGTTTCAATATCCTACTTTCAGTTGCAGTTCAAGCTGGAGTTTTAGTGGTAAACTGAACTGAGCATTCATAGTACATGCCTCCTACATTATGTCAATTCAGAAAAACTCCTATACTCTGTATATATACATTATATACAGACACACACATATAGCATATGCACAGACACATACATACACACCCATCACACTGTACACCACAAATAACATGTATGTATGTATGTGTGTATATATATATATATATATATATATATATATATACACACACACACACACTACATATATACATTACACAAACACATGTATATGTGTGTGTGTATATATCGAATACGAGGGGTTTAGTTCCCTGGTGATCTAATGAATAGGTATGCTGTGTAAGTGCTGCAATTGATCGGCTGCTAGGTTCCAAGTTCACAGCTGAGACTGGAGCTAGGGATCCGTAGTAGGCTTCTGAGTTAGCAGGTGTATGTATATTAGAGGAAAAAGGACAACAAAACCAAGGCAGGATGAGTATTTCAAGTCATTTAGAATATTGAACTAGAGTAAGGTGAATTTGAAGTAATTAATTAATCAATTAATTATTAGATGTCTTACAGCTGTTTCTGGGATATATATATTACACATGCATATGTATGTATGTATGTATATATACACACACATACAGTATATATTCATTATGCAAACACGCCACATATATATTACACACACACCCAAATGATATATATCAGGTCATCCCATAAGTTCTGTCTGAATTTTGAATAAAGAAAACAAGTGATCAACTGTTATATTTAATTGAAATTTAATCATCAATGTACTTTCCCTGATTATCTATGACTTCCTTCCATCTACTTACAAACTTTTTAACCCCATCAATATAAAACTCTTCTGGTTTCAAAGCGAAGAACTCTGAAATGTCAGTTTCGACCTACTCCTGGCTTGCGAAAGTTATGTCCCCCAAATGATTCTGTAAACTACGAAACAAATGGCAGTCTGAAGGAGCAAGGTCGGGAGAATAAGGTGGATGAGGAATTTTTTCCCAACCAAGATCTTCGATCTTCTGTGATGTGATCTTTGCAGTGTGGGGTCGTGCATTGTCCTGATGAAACATC
>NC_068986.1:38359530-38365170 GCF_001194135.2 Octopus bimaculoides | reverse complement strand
AAACCATCTTCTGCAAGTTCTTTCATTCAAGCATTCTTTCCCATAAACTGAGTGCATGTTTCGAGTCGCTTCGGCTGCAGAGTTTCCTTTTTTGTACTCATAAAGCATTATGTGCCTCATATGCTCTTTGGATACTTCCATGTTAGAAATTAAAGAAATTTTAATTCTATTATTCTGTAAAATAATATTTAATTAGTTTAAATGTACACAAATGCATAAAAATAATTTTAAATTCCATTAGACATTCTAAAATACTATTAAATTTCATTCAATTTTAAAAAAGGTAAAATCGGACAGAACTTATAGGATGATCTGATACATTACACATACACACACCAAATATATATACATTACACACACACACTACATATATACATTACATACACACACACTACATATATACACCACCCACATACACACAAGTGAAAGGTTACGCAAGGAAACTTAAGAATGTCAGCACTGACAGGAAGTGTGGTCTCATTGGTTTTGTGACTGTCACATCATGTCACATTTTCAAGGTTATGTGGTTTTGTAATCCAAGAGCAAGACATAGCTAATAAATACCAGTACATCAGAAAGACTGTAAAGCCCTTAATTCTTTAAGATGTGCTTGAAAATGTCAATTATGCTATATTATTGTTAGAAGACATTCTCTGTTTAATCAGCAGATACGAAAAAATGCCATCAACGTACTATAGTCCTACGTGGCATGGCATTACAGAAACAATTTTCCTATTTGATGGAGTGGGTCACTCTGGGACAAATATTAAAGAAAAATACTTTAGAAGTTGAGTGAAATACATTTATACACAAAAAATATTGGTGGAAGATTCTTGTCAAAATTGCAACAGGGTTGACCATCATCATCATTTAATGTCTGATCAGTAGGAGCTCCAAAGAGATAGATAATGGTGATCGAGAGGTTATATAGTAAGTTTGCTTCATGACCATATGGATCTAGGTCAATCACATTAAAGAGCACTATAGACAAAATGTCTTCTGTAGTCTGAGGCCAGCTGTGAGTGAAATTAGGTTTTGGTAGCTCATCAGACAGATGGCATATGTCTGTCCTGAGGTAGTAGATTCAACGTATTACCAATTTATTTATCCCACACTGCTTTCACCTCAGCCTCTCCTTTGACTAAACCATAACAAAATTTAGAAAAAGAACACAAAGAATTGGTGGTGGTGGTGGGGAAATACTGGCATTCCATTAGTTATGACGATGAGGGTTTTCGATAGACAGTGTTAGGAAGGGCATCCAGCTGCAGAAACTCTACCAGATCAGATTGGAGCCTGGTGCAGCCATTTGACTCGCCAGTCCTCAGTCAAACCATCCAACCCATGCCAGCATGGAAAGCGGACGTTAAACGATGATGATGATATGTATCTGTGTGTTTGTGCCTGTGTTTGTCTCCCACCATCACTTGACAACCAATGTTGATGCGTTTACATCCCTGTAACTTATAGAATAAGTACCAGGCTTACGAGGAATAAATCCAGGGGCCAGTTTCTTTGATTAAAAGGCTCCAGCATGGCCACAATCAAAATGAGTGAAACAAGTAAAAGAATGAAAGAATATTAAAACTGTTTAAGTTAGAGAACTGATGTTGCCACTACCTCCACCACAGCCATAAAAGCTCTTTTTTTTTAAAAAAAGTAATGAAAACTATTATATTAGATATTTCGTAACTGTTACAGAATATGCTAAATGGAGGCAAAATTGAATGAGATTCCAAATAAGGAATTTGTATATTTTTTTATCTTTTATCCTTTACTTGTTTCAGTCATATTGACTGCAGCCATTTTTTAAATATATATTACAAGTAATTTATGTTACAATTATTACAGAGAGAAAGACTCTAAAACTCATTTCGAAGTGCACAGAAAAAAAAAAAAGACTTAGTCATAATACAAACAATGAAAATAACCTATTACATCTCTAAACCTAATAGCTACACTGATCTCCTGAATGAATACCTAACAAATGATTCAACAGTCTCATAAAACCTGTGCTAAAAACCTGAATAGGATCAAACTGCTGCTTGACGAATAACAAGCTACCTTGATATATAGATTCTAGAAAGAATTACATCAATTCAATCTTACAGCATTAAATTACAAAAATAAGGTGTGTGTGTGTGTATATATATATATATATATATATATATATATATATATATATGAAACACACACACACATTCATTTGCTCTTTTTTTTACATCTATTTTTCCATGCTAGCATTGGTTATACAAATATATAATATTGAAGCATATTGCATTACAGCTGGATACATTTCCTGTCATTAACCCTTACAGGTTATTCAAGAAACAGATCTCATTACATGCATCTATGAAAGCACAGAACCAGTGGATGATTAGTTGACGGGGAAATTACAACAGACTACACTGCTTGTAGCTCAGTGCTTTGCCATGTGAAGCATTTGTACCAAGGCACACATGCACACACATACATACACTAATATCATCATCATTTTAAAGTCTACTTTTCCGTATTTGCACAAGTCAGATGGAATTCATTGAGGCAGGTTTTCTATAGCCAAATGTTCTTCCTCTCCTCAACTCTCACCTGTTTCCATGCAAGCAATATTTCCCTGCAACCAGACTTTTTGTTTTTTTTGTTTTTTTTTGTGGAAAACTGTAAATGAACAACACTTATTTAAAACCATCTGCAAAGTCAAGGACAAGGACACACACATATACATATATAATGGCTGTGTGGTAAAAAACTTGCTTTCCAACCACACAGTCCCATGTTCAGTCCCACTGCTTGGCACCTTGGGTAAGTGTCTTCTACAATAGGCTCAGGCCAACCAAAGCCTTGTGAATGGCTTTGGTTGGCAGAAACTGAAAGAAGCACACACACGTGTGTGTGCATGCATGTCAGTGTGTGTTTGTCTCCCACCACCACTTGACAACTGGTGTTGGTTTGCTTATGTCCCAGTAATTTGGCAAAAGAGACCAATGGAATAAGTGCCAGGCTTAAAAAAAGAAAAAAGTATTGGGGTTGATTCATTCAACTAAAAACTCTCCAAGGAAGTGCCCCAGCATGGCCACAGTCAAATGACTGAAACATTCAGTTTTTGCCTAGCAGACCCACTCACAAGGCTACACTTGCCCCAGGTGCTACACACAGAGACTGAACAAGAAACCATGTGCCATGTGGTCAAGAAGCAAAATTAATCACACAGCTATGTCTATATATAAGAAAGGACCATGGCCTAATGGTTAGAATACTGGACTTTAGATCACAAGGCAGGGGTTCAATTCCTGGACCATAAGGATATGTCATGTCTTTGAGCAAGGCACTTTATCTTACATTGCTCCAGTCTACTCTCTACTCCAGAGAAAATCAGCACCAGCCTACAGCTCTCTCTCTCTCCCTCTCTTCAGCTGTCACATTCTTAATATTCCTTTGAGTCAAAGGGTGGTAGAGCCAAGAAAGCATCTGTGTCTGTTCATGACTATTACATAGGCACCTCAAACTAGCAAAATTGCAGCATAAGCAAGTATGACCCGGACAAACCAGATCATACTTCTTTGTGAATGGTGGTTAAGCACATGTATATACATGTGCATGCATGTGTGTATACATATGTATGTAATTATATATGTATGTATGTAATTATATATGTATGTATGTATGTAATTATATATGTATGTATGTATATGTGCGCGCATGTATGTGTACATTATATATATAAATATATATAATGAAAGAGAGAAAGAGAAAAGTGAGGAAGGCCACAATGTTGCTGTAAAGAATGTATTTGCTAAACTTTATTGGAGAAGAAATATTTGCAGAAAAACCAAGGCCAAGCAGAAGCAATCAACAATGCAGGATTTTTTTCCCTTTTTTATTTTATATAAAGTAAATGAAATTTCTTTTAACATCTCAGTATTTTGAGCCCCAGTGGAAAACATTGGTATATTAGGACCAAGACAAATAATAGCAAGTAATTTAAATCTCAATACAGAACCACACAAGAACATTATCTCAGGCCACATCATTTTAGTGAAAAAAAAAATCTCTCCCACATTCTGATTCTCAGATAATTCACAAGCAGCAGTCATTCAGTGCATATTTCAACTGTTATAATTTCTACATTAATGATGGCATCAACTCACATTTCAAACACAATGCATCATATGACATTCTCTGAAAACCTAAACACACACACATACACATGTATATATACCACATAAAAAGCATCCAGCATGCCCTGTACACTCTGTAGAGTGGTTGACGTTAGGAAGGGCATCTGGCTGTAGAAACCATGCCAGATCAGACAATGGAGCCAAGTGCGGCCTCTGACTTTACCAGCTCTGGTCAAACCATCCAACCCATGTCAGCATGGAAAACAGACATTAAATGATGATAATGATACACACACACACACACATATATATAAAGATAGATAGATTAGATAAATGTATCATCCTCATCATATAATGTCCACATTCCATGTTTGTATGGGTTTAATGGAATTTGTTGAGGCAGCTTTTCTACAGTTGGATGCCTTTCCTGACACCAACCCTCACTTGTTTCCAGGCTGAGATAACATTTCCTATAACCAGACATGCTTTTCCACAGAATACCGGAAGCAAACAGCATTGCTTGCATGCTCATTTGCAACCATCATGTGATGTCAGAACAAGACTATACACACACACACACACATGCATATATGTGTGTGTTTGTGTACATGTACATACAAATATACACACACACACACACATACATACATATATATATATATATATATATATATATACACATGATGGGCTTTCAGTTTCCATCAAGCAAATCTACTAGTAAGGCTTTAGTTGACCCAGGGCTAAGCAGTGGTACAGAACCCAGAATCATGGTTGGGAAGCAAACTTTTTACCACATGTCCATGTGTGTGTGTGCATGTGTGTGTGTGTATACATACAGTGTAGCCTTGTGGTTAGGGTGCTAACCTCACTATCATTAGGTCATGGGTTTGATTCTAGGGCCAAGTGATGTGTGCTGGCTTTGATCAACGAACTCCATTTCACATTGTTCCCATGAACTCAGGTTGAAAATAAGTACCTGCCAGCTGTTGGACAAACTATCTCTTCTTTCAGCTGTCACATCTTGGATGTTCCACTGAGTCAAAATGGTATCTATAGATGCTTGTAACTACACAAGCATCGAAAACAATTAGCAAAAGCACACTATTTACAATTTATGCTTGCTTGTGATGACTAAGCATGCAGGGCCTGACAGAAGTGATGACAAGTGATCATGACTTTTAGCAATTTGCTGTGCTTCAGCAGATTCATCAAGCCAAGTGAAATCGTAGTGGTGGCCGGGGTTGGTGACACATTACAGCACCTGTGCCTGTCACACGTTACAGCAACCACACCTGTGACACGTTACAGCACCCGTGCCAGTTGACATGTTACAGCACCCTCACCCATGCTGGTGACACATTAAAGGCACCCACTACATTCTCAGAGTAGTTGGCATTAGGAAAGGCATCCAGCTGTAGAAGCCAAGCCAAAATCAGACCCTGATGTAGCTCTTCAGCTTACCAATTCCAGTGAAGCCATCCAACTCATGCCAGCATGGAAAGCAGACATTAAATGATGATGA
>NC_068986.1:38356880-38359430 GCF_001194135.2 Octopus bimaculoides | reverse complement strand
CACACATATATATAACAATAATATTAGGGATAAAAATCCAAATTGGCAGGTAAAAACTCAATTCAATTCAATTTATTACAAATTAAAATTAAATTAAGTTTATAATTATGAACTAACAAAAATTTATATTTTTATATTCTACTTATTTATTGTGCTTTTACTTATTAATTTTCTACATATGACTGTGGATTTTCATTGATGAGTTCATGAACCTTGGTTCTTTTCTCTAAAACTATACATATATACATATATATATAATATATCTTGATTGTAGAGTTAGATACATGACTACTATTATATGAAATAGAGCTCCATCTAGATTATTTCATCTCTGTAATAGAGTGCAATAAGATATTCCCCTGATGGTCCTGCACATCCACTGCTGAGTTCCAAATGCAATATACATACATACATACACACACACACACACACATATACAAGAGAAACTGACAACCATACATATGCTGTTGAGAAAATAGCAAGACAAGAAAGAAAAAAAAGACAAAAATGTTTTAACTCACTTTTAACTTGAATTCTAATTCACATCTATATGTTGTTTTAGGACAGTTTATACAGACTTTGCCTCCCATTTCCATGGTCAGAGTACCAATCAATATCCCTGCAAAGGTAAAAGAAAAAAAAAAGATAAATATGTACCTTAGTTTAATATTTATCTTAGATTGTTACCATAAAAAAATCAATCATTTTACACACATTCTAAAATATCTAACTAACATAAATATTTAACCATTCCAACAACCGGAAGTTGATTAGGCTTGCTTTCTGTGCCTTCTAGTATTATTTCGATGAACTGATATGTCTTCTGAACTTGTTGGCTCCATTCTAATCCCCTGCCTGGTTTTAGCTCTCACTGCTTCAGAATTTTCTCTCTCCTTTTTCCAAGGTCTTGCACTAAATAGCATTCACAATTTGTTTCCTAATACTTCATCAGTTTCTAAGTAGATTTGCTCAGTGCTGTCAATCTCCAAGAGTTCAGAATAAAATAAACTTTGGTTGTTGTTTTAAATCCATTTCCAATATTCACATGCACAGGATTGTTTAGCTGCTTCTTTTCTTCTTTTTCTAATCTTTTGCTTCAATCAGCTTCTAGAATTGACCAATTACAAAGTAATGAAGTCAAAAGAAAAGTCTGTTTCTTATCGGTCAGGCAAACTGGAATGAGCAGAGTTATGGGCCTTATTCATGGACAAAACACAATCGCTCTTGTAAGATTTGAACATATCTTGATCTGGCCAATAGACCCGTACCTTAATATCACAACTATTATGCTTCCTTATTAACTACACAAAGAGAGAGCACATATGCACAAATACATACATGAACATAACAGGCTTCCATACATGGTTACTTGATTTGCAGAAACAAAAAGGAGCCAAATCTCCTTCGATACATATACAACCTTAAGAAAAGGGACACATTAGATATGGCAGTCAGCAATACATATTGCCCAAAGAGAGATGAGAAAGTCCTAGCTGGAATAGCCTTGATGATCGGTGCACTCACTCAGAGTTTATTTTTGTGACTGATTAGCAACATCATCAATCCATCACGATATACCTCAGAAGTCTGGATCAGCTAGAGAATTACATGTGTTTGTGTGTTTGTGCATAGGTTAATCACAAAACATTTTTCTCTCTCTCCCTTTTTCCCTCTCATCTCTTTCTGTCAAAGAACATTGGCTTGAAACATCAAAGACTTTTCCATTCTTTCTGAGCATCAAACTAATGCACACCTGTTAGTTGTTCCCTCACCTGTCTTTGTTTTTTGCTTTCTGTAAATTCGAACTATATATGTGCGTGCGTGTGTGTGTGTGTGCAATTTCTCATTTATAAATTTATACACAAAAAGAAACATGACTTGATAGCTATAGAAAAGGCTGCCTGTGTAGGAAATTGGTCAATCTGAACAAACCTAACAGCCAATGAAGGAACTTGGCTCTGATGCACTGACCATATGAATGGGATGTGGACTTGCTGCAAAGACATCACAAAAACTGTTTCCAACGAATGGGAACATGAAACTGAGTAACAGTTTTTGTGATGTTTTGCAGTTTAATTAATAAAGCATATTACTCTCCCTCTGGTATTCGAGTACTATTTTTTTTCACCTTGTTTCATATTAATGTGCTTCCTCTGATATATATATATCTATTTTTCTATCTGTCTTCCTCTATCTTTCTATCTATCCCTCTATCTACCTATCTATCTTTCTTCTTACCCATCTCCCCGTCTCGCTCTGCTTCTTTCTGTTATTCTAACTTCTACTTCACTGCTATACACTCCTGTTTCTTCCTCCTTGTTCCACTTCCTCCCTCCACCATCCTCTCTGCTCTCGTGTGACCTGTGGTCAACTTTCTTTTCACTCCAGCCGGTGTGAAGGCAAGACAAACTACTAGCGTTCTACATCAGATTCGCGTTTGGCCGTACGGCTTTTTTATGTTGTTTTCACTGTCCAATCTTTCCTGTCTTGGTTTACGTTTGCCACCTTGGAATCCTCTGTTTAGTTGGTTGATCCACTACTCAGGAAGAG
>NC_068986.1:38354206-38355611 GCF_001194135.2 Octopus bimaculoides | reverse complement strand
GTTACTATAATTTATTAATTTCTTTTGCATATTCTTAGTTTATGCATGTGTATGCAAATATAGTATTGGTATATCCCATTTATGTTCATTAGAAATTAAATAAATAAATAATTTTGACCTGTATGAATATTTATTTTCCCCCACTGTACATATATGTATAGACATATACACATATATACTCATTTATATACATATATACATGCATATATATACACATATACATTTACATATATATACGTACACATACACACATATATAGATATACATACATATGTATATAGGAGAGTACTGTAGTTCACTTGAAGCATTGTGTATTGTTTGTAAAGAATAAAAAGTTTAGGAAGGTATAACAATGCACTATAGAACAAAAAATGGACTATATACCTGTTGTAACTTGGTAAACTATAGTTTACTTTTTATATGTATATAGATACATATTTTATTTTAGAATCTATGGGAGCAATTGTCTTTGAAGACTCATCATTGAATCCTCGAAACAAGGAGTAGATAGACAGCTGACAACTGATGAAGGGTACTTTCTCCGTGTTTACTTGTCCTGTTTTCCATTTTTTCTCTTGCTGTTTACGTATTTATCTTGTCTATTTATGTATTTCATGTAGTTTGCACAGTTGATGTCATCCTGTACCCATATATATATATATATATATATATATTATATTATTATTTAATTGAACACAATGTATCCATTTCCAAGTTAAGTTTATCTCAACCTTTTTGATGCAGCTCTACTTTATATTGTTTTCTCCCCCATCCTTCTCTAATTCCCTTTTTCTCCCTTTCACCATTTTCTATCTGTATCTCTCTCCCAGTCTTTCTCTTTTCTTTCTCATTGCTCACGGGACCATCGTCCATCTCTCTTTTCCTCATGTGACCATCTTTCTTTCCCTGAACAACATTCTAAGGACTGGATGTCATCTATCTATCTCTGTCTTCTATTTCTATCTATCTCTCTCTTCTATCTTTTCTCTTTTCAAAGAAAATATTTCTCCCAGTGTTTACTATTTTCCTGTCATTCTGGTCTAACGATTCTCCATGCTTGTTTCAGTTCGGTTTCCTTGTATGTCTCCACTGTCATATTTTTGTTCTCAACTTTGACCCTCCATAAATCCCAAATTTTATTTTGGAATTTATGGGAGCAACTGTCTTTAAAGACTCGAAATGAGGAGTAGATAGAAAGCTGACAATTGATGAAGGGTCATTCTCCGTGTTTCTTATCCTATTTTCCATTTCTTTCTCTCATTGTTTGCATATTTAACTCATTAGTTTTTGTACTTCATGTTGTTTACACAGTTGGGGACGTCCTGTACCTTTATATATATATATGTATGTATATATATATATATATATATATACACACACACACACACATATATATATATATATA
>NC_068986.1:38345781-38353474 GCF_001194135.2 Octopus bimaculoides | reverse complement strand
CATACATATATATATACATATACACACACACACACACACATACACCTATATACATACATAAATACATATATATATATATATATATACACACACACACACACATATATATATATATATATACATATATATTTACAACATGCTTTCACGCAGTTTTTGTCTATCATATCACTTACAAGGCATTGGATAGCCTGGAGCTATAGTAGTAGACGCCTGCCCAAGGTGCCACACAGTGGGACTGAATCCAACCACACATCCACGCCTGTGCCTACAGATAGGAAGAAAAGAATTTTCTTTTCTCTTTAGAAATAAATAATTCAACTACAAAAACCAATCAATTTTAATAAACAGGATTTTTTTTTCCAGATGATTCTCAATAAATTTTGGACTTTATCCATGATGTATGACTAAAAAATTTACTCTCAAAAACTTGATTCATTTTGTTTTATTCATTTATTTAAATGCTCTAGTAATTTTGATGGCAATGGTATGTAGGTTTCCTGCTAATCTTAGCAACAAAATAAGTCTGTGGAAATATTTAAACTAAGTAGCAGATTTTGTGATGGTTTTGGCATTAAAGTGCCATAATTAATCTTGGTTTCTCACAGAAATGTAGCAAACCAGATAAATAGCTTAACCCAGAGGCCAGTAGAACATATTTCTTAGAGGACATTTTCTTTTCTATCATTTTTATTGTTATTTTGTTTGTAAAGTTGGGATAGGAAGCTAAGTGTGTGATTATAGTTAGTTCTTAATGATAATTAGGTTATAAGTTCATTGTACTAATCTAAAATAATGCAAAGTAAAAAAAAAAAAAAAAAAAAAAAAAAAATTCTTACAGTCAGCCATGAAAAGACTTGTAATTTGTGTTCATAATACAATACTGTAAACAAAGATTTAATATTTATCTGGTTATTATAAACAGAAACTTATAATGCTCTACTCCCAATGAAACTCTTTGGCCTAATATATATTTTTTTTATCCTCTAATCTAGGTAAATCATTTAAATATTTTGCTACTGTTTTTTTTTTAATCAAGCGAGAGACTCTAATAGCTAATGAGTTGAGATACTAATTACAATTTGAAGGCTGGCAAGTAGAGAGTTCTAGAAGTTAATTATCATCATCATCGTTTAACGTCCATCTTCCATGCATGCATGGGTAGGATGGTTCGCAGGAGCTGGCCAGGTAGAAAAACTACCCTAAGCTACCAACTGTTTTGGCAGTGTTTTTGCGGCTGGATACCCTTCCAAACACCAACCACTATGCAAAGTGGACTCAGTACTTTTTACGTGGCACTAGTATATGTGAGGCTAGTTTTGGCATGATTTTTACTGCTGGATCCCTTCCACTTTACAATGTGGACTGGATGCTTTTTAGATGGCACCAACACTGGCAGGGTAACTCACAAGACAAGAAAAAAAGGTGAGACATATAAAGAGATATAATAAATGTGACAAGAAAGGGACATGTATGTATATAACAGATAGCTTAAATGTTTTGTTGCCAATCTGCCTGAGTTTATCTGTAGTTTCATTATATAAAAATAGCCTGTTTTAAAATGTTTATACTGAAATTAAGACCTATCACAATTTTATTTAAAGACATTTTTATGTTCCAAACATCACAGTAATAAATCAACAAATTCAGTTGTTTTAATGAACCCTTCTAAACTCTTGCTTATTTTCAAAAATAACTGAAAGACATAGGCAATATATTTCATTAGACATAAGGCAGTGGTGAGATGGCAGAATTGTTAGCATGTCACACAAAATGCTCAGCAACAGTTTATCCAACTTTACATTCTGAGTTCAAATTCCACTGAGGTCGATAAAGTACCAGCCAAGCACCGGGGCTGATATAATTGACTAGCCCATCCCCTAAAATAGCAGGCCTTGTGCCTATAGCAGAAAGGAATATATTTCATTAGACAAATGGGAATGAAATATTTAACTAGTGTTATGATACAGATGAAAAATTCTGAAGACCAGAGAACAATATACTCTCATTGATTTCAGTCAACAGACTGTAGTTATGTTTGGGCACCATCTTCAAGAGTATAGCTGATTCGTTATATTAATCACAGTAACAAAACCTTGGCAAAATGAAAGCAAAGACAACTCAAACAACTTCAATTTTTTCCACTGATGATTTTTGCCAACCACCATTATGTAACTAATAGACAAAACTGATAGAGAGAAACTGGATTCAAAGTTCTGCCAAGAGGGGAGAGCATCCTTTCACTGGTTCCAGTCACTGGACAACAACCAAACTGGGTCCCTACCACCAAGGGTTTTAGTTGATGATGTAGAATACCTCAGTGTATTTTGGTATTTATTTCGAGTAGGATATGACATGCAAAATGGATATTGACAGCATAAAGAGAGAACTCAGTTGAATGGCTGAACATAAATAACTGCAAGATATTTCCACTCAAATATGACGCTACCACTGTCTTATATTTATTTTTAATAACAGTTTGACTTAACTGAATCAAACTGTTATTAAAAATTTATGTAACTCCTATCAATATATTGAGTGCCACTTCTTTTGTTTGCCCATTCACTACACACACATATATCATCGTCATTTAACATCCACTTTCCATGCTTGCATGGGTTGGACGGTTTGATTGAAGACTGGCAAGCCAAAAGGGTGCACCAGGCTCCAATCTGATCTGGCAGAGTTTCTACAGCTGGATGCCCTTCCTAACGCCAACCACCCTGAGAGTGTAGTGGGTGCATTTTACATGCCACCAGCACAATTACGTGCCACATACATACATACACATTTCTGTTTGCCTCCCACCCACCACCACAGCTTGGTATTGGTGTGTTTATGTCTATAACTTAGCAGTTCAACAGAGGAGACCAATAGGATAAGTACTTGGCATTTAAAAAAGAAAACCAAGTATAGGAGTCAATTCTTCCAACCAAAAAATTATTCAAGGCAGTGCCCCATGGACACACTCTAATGAATGAAACAGCTTGGATAAGGCTAGATTAAATAAGAACCACTGACCCAAGCCTATTTTAACCAAACTAGGTGACTCACATTGAATGAACTGCACAGAATAGAATACAATGCCGGTGACTTATTGCACAACCAACAAAAGATTTGCAAGAAAGACAAATCTAGCAATCATGAAGTGCAACTGAAATTAGTTGTGGCTATCTGATCCATTTTAACAATATATTTAGTAATATGAATCCTGCCAGTACAAGTCAAGTGAGATTTGGCTACCATTTGTAGCAGAATGGAAAGGCTATTTCATTTTAGATATTTGCATATATCAAGACTTCAAGCAAGGTCATATTTCCTAAAGGCCGGACATGTTTTTACAGAAGATTGGCAACTTGAATTATACTGAATGACAACTTGAATTATACTGAAGCTCATATCATGCAATGGCATGAGGAGGCACAAACATGTACACCTTCAGATTCTTTTGATTTCTGTAAACCAAATTCATGCACAAGGATTTGGGTGGCCCAGGGTGATGATAAAAGAATAGTCAAACACCTGTCCAGAGTGCCACAATGGGAATGACCCAGAAGCCATCTAATTGGGACTTCTTACAAAGAAAAAAAAAATCAAAATTAAAACAAAACCATTTTTCAAAGATTTATACTTCAATCAAAGTAGCTTCTTTAAAGCATCCAGGTGAAAGAAAAAAAACATGCCAGCCACTTTGAAGCCTACTGTTTCTACAGACAAAAGCGTTGGAATGAGCTCAGTATTTATTAATTTTAAATAATCCAAAACAATGATCCTGAAAAAGGTCAAAATAATCATACACACAAGCATGAAAGGCTTCTGTACATTTTTTATATTTCATTCATAAGTTGCCCAAAGTGCCACCCAGTAAAGCTGAACCCAAAACCATATGTTTAAAAAGAAAACTTCTGAACCATACAGCCATGTCTAGGTAAATATACATTCTAAAGACGAGAGCTAATAACCCAGAAAATTAACACTTCATAAACAACAGCTTATCTTGAGCATTCAAATATGTAAGTGGAGAAGCTTGTTACTTTATAAACTACATTGTGAAAGAGCCATTTAATAACACACCTGTTCTGCTCTAGCCCTTTTCTCTCATATTTTACTACACCTTATCCTGCTAGTATAAAGTTTCCCCTCACTACTTGGGTTCATAGTCTTGCAAGCTACATACCAACCTCATACCGCTGATGGCTTGAAAAAAAAAAGCACCCTTTGCACACTGTAAAGTGGTCGGTGCTAGGAGGGGCACCCAGCTTTAGAAACCACACCATACAAGCATTGGAACATGATGCAGTCCTGTGGCTCACCAGATCCTGTCAAACTGTCCAACCTATGTTGGCATAGAACATGGACATTAAATTATGATAATTCATGATGATGATTTGTCAAAATTTTCAGTGCATATTTCTGTCATTGTCACTGACAGAGTACCATAGCAACTAACTGGGACTATGTCAATGACCAGGTTATAGTTCTGACAAAAATTTTGACACCTCATGAAATAAATTTAAATTTAAAGTGACTGTAACAGCTGGGACTATTACTAAATAACACTTTCATGTTGTGGTTGTTTCACTTTCAACAAACAATCTCAGATGAAGTCATTTGCCAGAGAAGTACAGTTCTGAAACTTGCTGCTGAAGTGCTTAAGGTTCTAATTGTAACGGTACATGAATTATAAAGAAAGAAATAACAGAATGTGTTACAGTGAAATTATGTTAAACAACTAAGTAGGAAAGAAAGTTCGAGCCAAAGTTAAACAAATTGCAATGTTTGCAATGTGAGAAGAATTGTCTTCAATTCACATTGCTCAGCAAATTCCTTTGTATCTGAATTAGTCTCATCACACATATTTAACAGTGTTTCTGCGTGAACTTATATTTACAATATTGATACATTACAGCAATTGTCTCCCTTCTCAAATAATACATTTCTTCTTGTGAGAAAACATTAGTTGTAGCAATAATAACTTGAATGAATTTAAATATTTACATCGATTAAATAAATCGACTTGTTAGACACATTTATTTACTGGTTTTGTATTTACTGTAACACACACACTTTACAATAAGAACAGAAAATTAACTCAAAATTTAAGAATTCAAAAGAAAATTTGGCAAAATCAAATTTTCATATCAGTCGAGTAAAGAAATGTCATGTTTACTACACAAACTTTAAAATCAATTCCATGACCTAACTTAAATACTTATGTACTTTATTATATCAATGAAAATGGTTTAGGATTACAAAACTGTGCAAGTAGTAAATCAGCAAGGATAAAGTAAAGTGGTGTTATTATTATAGTCACCCACTTTTTTTTCAACACAACACATTGATTACTCTTTGTAAACAGCAGACAAATGCTACTAATTAATTAGCAGTTATCAACAAGTATACAAGATTTCTGAAAAATATGTTGCAGCCTATGATCTTATATAACATTCAATATAATGTAACAATTTTATTGCAAAGCGACCCAATATCATCATCATCATCATCATCATCGTTTAACGTCCGCTTTCCATGCTAGCATGGGTTGGACGATTTGACTGAGGACTGGTGAAACCGGATGGCAACACCAGGCTCCAATCTAATTTGGCAGAGTTTCTACAGCTGGATGCCCTTCCTAACGCCAACCACTCAGAGAAATATAGTGTTATTTTTTTTTACTTATTCATGATACATAACAGCAGTTAAACAAGAAATTGTTTAAAACAGCGTACCTTTGCAATGAGCATAGGGCATGGTGATGAAATAGTCTTCGCCTCGACTAAGGAATGTCAGCTTAGCAGTTCCATCAAGTAGAGCAGATAAAGTATTGCCTAATAAAAGAAAATACACAACAAAGATGCTATCAATTTTTTATGTTATAAAATGTTCTTAAAAAAAAAAAATAATAATTTCAATTAATCTTTTCCATTGATTAGATTTTTTAAAATTTTGAAAATGCTACCTCTCATTCAATCCATCCAAATATAAGTTAAATCTAATGACATACAAATGTTTACTTTCAATAGTAAATTATTAATATCAGATAGTACCACAACAATTTAGCAAGTTGTTTTTGACTTTGTTTTAAACATACTCTTTCTCCCACACTAACCTAAGCAGAATACATTATTGAAAATTTGCATCTTAAAACAACTGGAAGCTTTCCCAGTTGGTAACAGCTTAATTTATCTCATTCTTCTGAATCAATAAAGCCAGTATCTGTAAGTTGATTATATGGCTTTAACCTTTTCCCTACAACATTTAGCCTTGTGTCTCTGTAAAAAAATCATTAATGATGTTGACACAAAATTTAAAGCATTGGATTAAATGTATTGATTTGCTGCTTTATTTCTTTTAAAAGTTAACTTCTACTCTTTATCTTATTTAAATCCATATAATAAATACCAGATATATTCATCGAAGGGAACCTGAAGAGCTGATACAGTTTAAGGACACAATTTGGCCTTGTGTCTATATACAAAGAAAAAAATCATTACATCAAGAATAACACCTCACTAAATACTAAGAGATTAATCTTCAGGCAAGCAGATTGCAGCCGAACTTTGATTTTCAGTTCACCTACCCCTTTAATTCCTTTGAAAAAAGCAAACATGTCAAAAACACTCCCATTTCTTCTCACTTATAAATTGAAGGCATTGTACCTCATCAAAAGTAAATAGCAATACAGACAAATGTAGTTACCGAATCTAAGGGAGGTAACCAAGACAAACTACGGAAGAGTTATTGGACTTGAGTTTATTACTCCTGCAAACATTCAAACCAGTATGTTCCTTGAAATATCATGACGGTTTGATGTACAACAATAACTAATGGATTAACCGTCATTTACTGTCAAATGTAATGCTTATGTATTCACATCGTTTTGAATTAATCATGTATTATGTTATAGCTTCGAAATTTTAATAATTTTTTTTAAATTTTAGAATAACACTGTAGGGTAGATGTGAGAGGCCAGATCTGGCTTGTTTGAACATAAAACAGACCATTTGAGTCGAATATGGCCTGCTTAAGAGCTAAAAGATTAATTGAAATAAACTGAACTAAGAAACAGGCTCTGTGAGAGATTAATAAAGTTTTGTTGATTCTGGTTCTGGCAAGTCCTGACTCTCACCTTGTAATTTCTTGGTCAGTATCCTGATACTTTCCCTAGGCAGGCATGTCAGTAAGACTTTTAGCAAGAGATTGTGAGATGAGAGCTATGCTGTTTTAGTTGTTTAATTTCTTAAGATGTAAATGATGTAAAATAACTACAAATCAAAACAAATGAATGACTCAATTTGATGCCTTATACTCAACTCTATATAGTTCATGCTTGAAATTGTCTATTTTTATTAATCATTTAAATCAGTAGGTCTCAACCAGGGTCCATATGACCCTTGGAAGGGCTACATAAAATTTTGTCGCTAAAACTGGTTATACTTCTACAATACACAAAATATTTTAACAACTTTATTTTTTTTTTTTTACATACTCAAGCCTATTCCCCATTTTTTTAGGAGTGGGTAACCACAAGACGCACACCATTCTATTCACTTTGGTTATTCAATTCCCAATAATATCAAATTATAAAAATATAACAGGATTTGACAGCATTCTGGTTTAAGCACCCCTCATAACTTTTTAAAATATTTTGGGCAGAAAATTTTTGTGAGTTTGTGTTCTACACATGGGAATTCAT
>NC_068986.1:38328962-38345677 GCF_001194135.2 Octopus bimaculoides | reverse complement strand
AAAAAAAAAAAATCAGAGTTTAAAATACAGACAGTCTTTTGGGTGCATCATCATTCCATTAAATGTGTTTATGGGTGAAAAAAAAATATTGAAAAATATCAATACATGTCAGAGTGACAAAGAAATGAGGAAAGTATCAAATGGTTGTGAGATGTGCTAAAAACCAAATCTAAATCCCACAAAAAAAAAAAAATTGTATAATTGTATCAATTTCCATGTCATCATCATCATGATTTAACGTCCATTGTCCATGCTAGCATGGGTTGGACGGTTTGACCAGGGCTGGTAAGCTGGAAGGCTGCACCAGACTCCAATCTGATTTGACATGATTTTCTACAGCTGGATGCCCTTCCTAATGTCAACCACTCCAAGAGTGTAGAACACAAATTTGCAAATATTTTCTGATAATTCCAAAAAATAAAAAAAGTTATGAGGGACTATATGGAGTGCTTAAACCAAAATTCTGCCTAGGATTTTTTAAACATCAAATGGTTAGGAGGGTCCATCCAAGAAAACAGGAATCAAAGGGGTCATTGGTAAAGGAAATGGTTGAGAACTGCTGATTTAAATCATATCCCAGAGAAACATTTCAAAAATAAATCTAAGAAGAGAATATTATAAGTTAAACCTAGTAGCTTACCATAGAATTTCGATCTTGCTAATATACTACCACTTAAGCTAAATCCGTCTTGACGATTTGTCACATAGAACGCTGAGATAGGAGGATGATGTGATATCTGTAAATAGGAATTGAAGAATAAGATTAAAACAATTTTTTAAATATAGATAAATAAATGGATACATACATTAAAAAAAAATCTCCAGAAGAAATAGGAATATCTTTATGAGAATTCAATCATCTAATCCCTTCAGTTCGAAGTAACTATAGTTTAGTCCCAGGGTAACCTCGATCCAAGAGACCTATGACTAGAAGCATTCATGCTTTGACCATCCATATTTCCATCAGTTATATAACAAGAACAACATTACTGAATATATCCATTTTTTAAAAATAGGTTAGGGTGCAATTTGAGGGAGATCTGATTGCTCTTTCTACATATTGAGTATCCTTGGAGAAGTTCTATTATAGATTCATTTTGTTCCGTGTGGAATATCTAGAAGGATATTTGAATACATTACATACAATGTGCAGGAACAATCAGTTTCTCTTTTAGCATTTGCACAAATAAACAACTGCCTTACCACGTTGAACAGCAACTAAGTTCAATGTGAACAAGAGGAAGTATTGATTTGAATTAACTTTTTCCCAGTTTTGATATTGTTCAGCTTTAGAACCAATGAGTTGCAAAAAGTTAATTTACTGGAAAGATTATGAATCTAAAGTTGCAACAAGAGATTATGTTTGTATTACATCATCATCACTAGGATCTGGTAAGCTGCAGAGCTGTGTTGAGCTCCAATGTCAACGTCAGCTTTGACATATTTTTATCTATGGCTTGATGCCCTTCCTAATGTCAACCACTTTACAGTATATACTGGTTGCTTTTTTTCATGTCACCAGTACTAGTGAGGTCACCAATTAACTTGCAAGACAAAAAAGAACTGGGAAAATCCCTTTTAACTGGAGTGTGGGGGTATGAGAAGGGAGGGGTGGCTTTATGCCAGGTGTTGAGAGTCTTAAGTATGGTTATTTTATTTTTTTTAAATGTTTCACTAGCCTATTAACTCCTTCCACTGATTGCAATAAAGATATCATACAGAGGACATTAACAATGAAATAAGTGTATGCAATGGAGACACAGACAAAATATTCTTTGACATAAATTATCTAATGTACAAGTAGTCAAAAATCTTGTTAAAATAGAGGATCATTTAAAAGGCTGTGTATCTCAGAAAAATGAAATAAATCATGTAAATAGATACAATGAAAATGACATTTACCTGCTCTGCAATATAAAATGTTCTAGTATTAGTTTGGGGATGACGCCAATAGCATCTAAATGTTTCACCAATTATAGGGTTGTATGGTTTCTTGAGCCCCTGTGCAATAAAGGTATACAATTTTTACAGAAATAGCAATAATAAACATTGTATAAGCTAAACAACTTTTCAGGAATAGGAAAAGATAGAAGAAATGCACCAACAAAAATTTTTCAAAACATTGGGTTCAAAAATGAAGCAAAGCAAGTCACTCTAAAATTTCAAACAACATGAAACAGTCTCTTCACCAAAACATCAGTTAATATGACTGAGTGAAAAAAACATTTAGAAGCCAGTCAAGATATCTAGTGCAGCAACATTCAAAATAGTTATTTCTGTAATTAAGATGTTTTAAAAAGTACTAAAATAGTTTCACTTAAATTAGAATAATATGGGTTTTCACCATACTGATGAATTATTATTTCTAGAAATAATTACATCAGCTCCATAAAGGATTCGTTTACAGTATAAGGTTTTTACAAAAATGGCAACTTTATATGTGATTGTCAACAAACTTACAAAATGATTTTGAAAGTTACAGTGGATACAGATATCAGTAAAAAAAAAAAAAGATGGAATAAAATCTCAAAGTGGAAAGCTAAAGAACAAGATTTCTCTAACAATGTTAAATCTAATGTAAATCAATATGAAAAATGCAATAACAAAGACATGGATGCACATACTTATCTTCCATGATGAATACGTGCAGAACTAGAGAGTGTGACTAGCAAAATTTAATATTCAAGTAAAGTCTATTATATATTTTTCAGGTGGGTGATATTAATTATAAGAAAAATACATAAATATCGAGAGACATAATTTCAAATTTGAACTAAAAGCCTGGGAAATTGGTGGTGGGGATAGGTTAAGGAGAAAATACTTCATATTTAGGCTGAATATTTGTGGTCATTTGGGTTACAGTCACTCACATTGACTTGTGATGGCTCAAGAAAAAGCCAACCAAGTATATAACCATCTACCTAGTTAAGAGTCCAAAAGTGACTTCTTCATTTGTTCGTATTCCTGGTAAAGGAAGAAAAATGCATTTCAGATGCAAGGACATGAGCTAACTCATTGCAGTAACAAAACATTCTAAAAACTAAGTACATACTGTAAAAAAAAAAAAAAAAAAACTATGTTACATACATAATATTAATTACATGTGAAACATTCAAGGCCTAATAAGTTGAAATCAGATTGTAATTAATAACACTGGATTGCAAATGTATGAAGTTACAGAACTAACAATTCCAGTATATTTTCATATAAAACTAAATATACTTTCATAAATTTAAGGAATTACTATTACCAGTGCATTAAATCAGTGGTTTCTAAACCTTGTTTGTTCTGGAGTCCTCATATGATTTTCAAAACAATTGTAGAATCTGTATCTTCCTTGATTTTACAGACAAATCCCATCACCCTGATTTTAATGACATTAACCCTTTAGCATTTAAACCAGCCATACCCAGCCCAAATATCCTACTGGCTAAATCTGACCCCTCAAATCTACCTTACAAAGTCAGTCTAAAAATAAACTACCACATCATCAAAATCTCAAAGCTACAAAATAATACATGATTAATTCAAAACAATGTGAATGAATAAATATTATGTTTGACAAAATAATGTGAATGCCAAAGGGTTAAATGAAAGAACAAATTATTTTAGGGAAATAATTTATTCATATAAAAAATCATATTAAATTTATTATTGTGAAAATTGTGAAGACCATTTTTGTTTTAATTTTATCAAAAAAAAAAACCCCTCAACTTACAGAACCCTGGAACTTATTTTGTTTGAGAAAGTCCTACATTAAATATCCCAATATAACAGATAGCTTTCACAGATAGAGTAAAATATCTATGAATTCTTAAATAATCTACTAAGTGAATAATTTAGCTTAGTTGCTTAGTGTTGATGGGGATGTCCCAAAGTCTTTTCTTTTTATCTAATTAAAAATGAGTATCCTACAATAAAACATGGATATTCCACACAAGTCAACAGATACTGAACAGGAATAGATAAGATTTTCTGAGAGAAATACCCTGTCATCATCATCATCATTGTTTAACATCCGCTTTCCATGCTAGCATGGGTTGGACGATTTGACTGAGGACTGGTGAACTAGGTGGTTACACCAGGCTCCAATCTGATTTGGCAGAGTTTCTACAGCTGGATGCCATTCCTAATGCCAACCACTCCGAGAGTGTAGTGGGTGCTTTTACCTACCACCGGCACGAAGGCCAGTCAGGCGGTACTGGCAACGGCCGCACTCAAAATGGTGTCTTTTACGTGCCACCTGCACAGGAGCCAGTCCAGCGACACTGGCAACGATCTCGCTCGAATGTCCTTACACGTGCCACCAGCACAAGTGCCAGGGCACAGGTGCCATCACGAATTGCTTATAAAAGAAGAGACTCAACTAGTATGATCATATGGTTGGATTAAATCAAAAAATGTGAAAAGAACAGTATTTTAATTATCATAGAATCAATAATATTAACTTGTTTTTCCATAAAAGGTTGTCTCATATCATTCCATCTGTGACACCTAACATTCTTTGATATGACCTAAGTACTTCCAAATACTTTGGTTCACAACTTCTATCATCAACACCCTTAATCAGTTGCTTGATCTACCCCTTCCACATGTTCCCTCTACAATTAGAGATCAACACCTCTTGATCCAATTGTCTTCATTTATATGCATTACATAACCATACCAGTGCAGTCTTCTTCCTTGCACAGTACATCTGATGCCTCGTATACTCAGTTTTTCTCTCAAATTGCTTTCACTTAAAGGATCTTATCATTACACAAAATTTATGTAAAAGGGTAAAGGTTTAAATTAGAGGAAAATGCAAATATGCTCAGAATAATTATGTACACAAAGTAAAGGAAAAAAAATTCCTGGACCAAGTGGTTTCATAATTTTAGCTCTGAATTCTGAATAGTTATTGTTTAACCCAAGAAGAAACCAGACAATAAAGTGTAGATACACCACTAGGTTAATTCAGAGCACACCCACTACACAGATCAATAGATTCAGGCATTTTCGAGTAGTTATCTCCTCTTCAGCATTGAACACTGGGAAGAAGAGAGGCAACTCTTACTTGTACTAATAGTAATAGCCACGAAACCTACATTGCTAGTCATCATCTCCTTATTTGAATTCTGTTAATGTCTGATATATGCAATCAAAATAGTTTTAAAATAAGATAGGCATCTTTTTATCATACTTAATGTGAATACATCATTGAATCGTATATTTATTCTGGCATTTCACCCAGGGATAACATCTCCTATGGACGTACACAGAAAATTTGATACATAGATGGCTCTGTATATGTATTGTCTGTTACTATGTAAAAAAAAAACTTATAGGATATCTCGTTCATACATAAATTTTTATAGTTTTTATTTCATTTTGAAAAATTTTCTTAAACAAAGCATAACTCTGATTTGAAAAGAAGTTGTCACACATTACAGACAGCAAAGTTAAAAAATCAAATTTCTCATTAAAACAGAATATAAAGAGGATTAAAATAGTTACCTTAGGTTTTTTATAAAATCCTGATAAATACCATCGTACAACACACTTCATTCTTGTGTATGGATCTTCCTTCAAAACAGCTCTGTTGAAACAAATGTGATTGATACAAACAAGAAAAACTTTCATCCCAATTTAGAAATCATTAATAAAAACAAGTGTTTTAATTTTACTGAAGGTTTATGGGAAAATATAAGTTTTTTTGAGTTGTTTGTCATCTTTTCTTCTAATCTACTAACTATTGCATTCCAGTATGATCAAGTACCTTTTTATATGTTAGGTGAACTGGAATATGTAAAATTAAGTGTACTGCTTAGGGGAGAAAATGCCAACTCATTTGAACTGGTGATCCAATGTCATCTTCATCTGATCTTTGACACCACACAACTGTTGAGACTCTTCAAAGCTCAGGTGAGGTCCACAATATTGTTCTCACATCTAAGATGATGCTGCCACTGTACAAACAGCACAGACATCTTTTACTCCACACATGAAAGGATCACCTGACTGATAAGCATAAAGTCACTTATGATTAGCATAAAGACACCCCAATCTCTGCCCCACAAGTGCACTGTCTCGTCTGTCTTTTCTACCACCACTAATGATGAGGGGGTCATGCTTCTTCCATTCAAACATTCACAACCCATTTGTGTCTTCTCTTCTCAACACCCAATGCATCAGGCTATACGCTAATCCCTAGACCTAGCACTTCCTTCTCAGAATATCAACCTCTGGAATTCCCTTCTTGCTGTCTTTCTCATGAGTGTTGAGTTGTAATGGTTTGGGAGTAATATTATTGGTCTCAATTTTACCAGTCTAGGAGGGCCTCTGAAGGCCATGGGTATTGATCCTTTCTCTAAACCAAACAAATAAAGAGAACCCTTCAAAAAACCCCCAGAGTTTGTGTATGTGGCAATTTATGGCATTATATTTCACATTATGAAGACTGGTTTCTAATTTCCTATGACAAACTGATTTTTGTTAAAAAGCAAAAAACAAAAATCTGATAAAAATCAAAATTATTAATATACAATGTAATTATTTCTTCTAAATTAAATATATTGGTTTCAAATTTTGGCACAAGGCCAGCAGTGTTGGGAGAGGGGGTAAGTCGATTACATCGACTCCAATAGGATGAAAGGAGCAAAGTTGACCTTGGCAGAATTTGAACTCAGAACAAAGGCAGATGAAATGCTGCTAAGCATTTTGCCCAACATGCTAACGATTCTGCCAGCCCCTCACCTTTCCAAATTGAATACATTAATAAATCATACCAATACTGAGGATAACTTGCATGAACCCAAAGAAATAAAACCCTCAACAACCCAAACATGATATTCCTAACCCTTACAAAAACTATTAAAAAAAGGATCCCTCCCAAAAACAATGCTTCAATTAAAAATCTCTTTGGAGAATATCATATTAAAATTATATTCAAAATTAAATAGACTTACATATAATTAAAGAAACTGGTTTGGCTGTAAAGAATTAAACTACAAGCAATCTTATTCATGGCTACGACTCTTAAAATAGGACAAAATTTTGTTATAAGTAAAGTTGTTGCTGTTTAACTCCAAGCCAGCAGTGATTAAACAGACCTGTATTCCAAAGCATTCTGCTCTCGACCATCCCATCTATTATCAGGTCCACATTATCCAAAGTGCCTGTGATTTACTCTTTCTAACATGTTGAGGTTCCTTAGCAAAGGGAGGAAGTGTTGACACATTCTTTTATCATGTAACTGTAAGGGTTTATTATTGTGTAAAGTCTTAATAAGACTATTAGTAATAATACTAAAGCCTTAATAATATTACTGTATAAAGCCTATTAATACTATTGTGTAAAGCCTTAATAATCAAGAAGTCTAAATTAATTTGTGTTACAATATTTATGGTTTAGTAGCTTAACCTCTGGCACATGAGTTCAAAGCCTAACAAAGGCACTGAATTATCATTTTAATCAAAACAAGACGTTCTAGCTTCACTATTTGAAACAAGGGTTCGTGTAGGTATGCTATAATTAGGAAACAAAAGTGAAACAGTAAAAAACTTGATAGTTACATTTTTGCAAGATAACTTTAGTAACCAACTTACTCTGAAAGAAGATCTGCATGATAATAATAGTCAGATAACTTGTCCAAAAAAGATCTTGGCTCCAGTATAAATGTTGGTAGCACCACTTTTGAAAGATCCATCCCAGGCCGGACCTACAAATATAGTCATAAATTACAACAGATAACATACACAATAACTTACAAATTCATTTATGATAAACTGACATTAACAAAGACTCACTATATTATATTTTATGGTATATTTCTTTAAGATATTCATCTTCCCTACTATATCAATGTTTGAATGCATTATGCTATTAAACACAAATTCTGAGATTTCAACTCAACAGTTCGTTAAATATATTGAAATTTCAGGTATAATTCATTCTGCCTCTTCACTCAGGGCAATGATTACTCTAATATGAAATAAGACCTACCTGCTTTAGCAGTGCCCAAATTAGGCTTTTCTCTTCATCATTAACTTCTTCGGTTTGACATTCATCACCCTGCTGGGACAAAGTAAAAAAATGTTAATTTCTTTGATTTTATATATACACACACATACGTATATATATATATTTACAAAAAATGTAGGCACACTATAGAATGCCAATATGTATAGTTCCTTATAATAACTTCTAATTTTTAAATGATAAGTGTTCCTTTTATTTATTTACTAGCTTCAGTTAATATCACCACAAGATCCAGACTTTCTAGTGGTGTGGTGGATTGCATGCCTCAATGAACCTGAGCGCTCCAACAACAGAGTGCAAACTCCTGGTAGCACCTCCTATGCTGGACAGGTCAAAGAATAGAGGCAAGACTAATATAGACCACCTCTTCCAATAGATAAAAATGGGTTTGCCTAGGACCAACACTCCTACCTAGAAAAAAAAAAAAAGCAAAGCTAATACACTGATAACAATTCAAAACCAACAAAAATTGTGAGAGGAAGATCTTCTTTTGGGGAAACATATGATGTGGTGCCGTAAAATCCAAAAAGAAGATGCAAGGTTGAAAAAGCAGGGATCCAACTGGAGAGAAGCAGAAAAGACAGTTCAGAGTCAAGTACATTGAAGAAAAATCCTCGATGGCTAATGCTCCATAGGAAGTAGTGGATATAAGTAAATAAGTAGTTTCAATTAATGGACTATGGCTATGCTGGAGTACTGCCTTTTAGGATACCATCAATATATTGACTCCTGGTACTTATTTTAGCGACTTAGGAAAGATGAAAGGCAAAGTGAACCAGGTAAGATTGAACTCAGAAAGTAAAACAACATATATATTTTTTCTGATGCTCTGCTGATTATGTTACACACTAATATGTAACAGAAAAGGGCTTTCATGTCATTATAACAGACATGTACTTGGAATTACAATCTAGAATAATTCATTTAAGCACCTAAAATTTGAATGTTAAAATGTTAACATGTTGATTCATAAAGTAATGAGGGAGCCTCTAAATAGTTTTTCTTATGTGCTAGAAACAGCAGCTAAATCTAAACATGTCCTATCACCATTAGTTTTAAATTTTGCTTTTCTATATTCCCATGGGTTGGATGAAATTTGCTGGCAAATTTTCTACAACTGGATACCCTTCCTGTCACCAACTCTCACCTGTTTTCAAGTAATGTAATATTTTCCCCATAGCCAGACATGTTTTTGCAAAAGATTGGAATCAAAGGATGCCACATACATGACAGTGACAGCAGTTTACAACCTTCACACAATGTCAGGGCAAGGAGACAGTAATATACATTACATGCATGTGCGCACACACACACACACACATATACATGACGGGTTTCTTTCAGTTTCCATCAACCAAATCCACTCAAGGCTTTGGTCAGCCCAGAACTATAAGCAGGAGTCACTTGCTCAAGGTACCATGCAGTGGAACTGAACCTGAAACCATGTGGTTGGGAAGCAAACTTCTTACCACACAACCATGCCTGCACCTCTTGGGAGAAAGAGAAAGGACAAATTGACTAATGTAGTCCTGGCATCATTGTGGCGATGAAGTGGTTGTGGTTGAAATACCTTTAATTAATTGTATGTTCCATCAGGGCTGGCCTGATCCTAAACAAAAACAAAAAAAATACTAATTTAAAAATTACATATTCTAAATATTATATTGCATTTTGTGAACAATAGTGATGCTAATTACTTCTTTCTGGCTGGTCAATCACAAATTCATTATTTTATGTAAGAGAAAGAGGGTGACATTAGATTATTTGTGAAATTCAAACAGAACAAATATTACAATGGATTTTCATCCAAAAGCAGTAGTTTCCTTGCTGATGTCTATATATTACTTAAGGATATATAAACATATATACACAAATATGACGAACTTCTGCACAGTTTTTGTCTAACAAATTCCACTCACAAAGCATTGGCCAATGCAGGCCTATGACCAAGATGCTTTGTAGTGAGATCAAACCTCAAACCACAAGACTGGGAAGCAAACTTCATCACAAAGCCATCCATGCCAGTCTCCACAATATCTTTCGTTTTACCTCCTCTTCTCTATTTCTGACACAATAATAGATTTTGTTTTTTTACTTTTCCTGGCCCCACTATCCCATTCCTCATACCTTGAATGTCCACTCAAATGTCACATTATTTTTATCAATTTCTACCTCCATCCATACTCTCTTCTAAAATAGAAGTAGTTATGCAGCTCTACAATAACAAGAAACCAATTGTGCTCTGGTCCTTTCCTGTCATACTTTGCCCTTCTATACTCCTCATTTCCGAGTATAAGGTTGCCTCACCTTAAAGTTTGTAGGCTTGCAAGCTGTACAGCAATCACATTAGTACTGATGGCATGAAATAAAATGAAAAAAAAAAAAAAAAGAAACCATCCAGTGTACAGTTGTCACCGGATTTATTCAACCTGTATAGTGAGAAAGCTCTAAGCAAGATAAAAGACAATTGCAGGGCTACAACTGGGGGAAAGGAATTATAACAATTTGAGGCATGCAGATGATATGGCTTTGTTTGCAGACACAGAAGAGAAGCTTCAGGGATTGATTAATATGATTAATATTGTGACTGAGGAGAGTGGAAAGCTTGGATTGACAATTATCTACCAGAAAACCTCCTCAATGTTGCTTGATGCTGGATGGAACTGGGATAGAGCAGAAGGACAGTTTCATATATCTGGGAAGTTGGATAACATCAAATGGAAGGTAAGATAAGGGCATCAAGTGCAGAATTGGATTAGCAAAGAAGACTTTTATGGATATGAAAAGCATTTTTTGTGCAAAGAGAATTGGAATGGAAGTTAAGAAAAGACTATTAAAGTGCTACATCTGGTTGGTGCTAACGTATGGATGTGAGTCTTGGATGATAAGCAAAGTCATGGAGAAGAGACTCAAAGCTTCAGAAATTTGGTTTTATAGAAAAATGCTTAGAATCTCATGGGTACAGAGGGTAATGAATGTGGAAGTGTTGAAGAAGATGAAAGTGAAGTTGATGGATACTATCAGAGAGAGAGAGAGAGAGAGAGAGAGACAGTGGAGATTTGTTGGTCATTTTCTCAGAGAGGATGATGGAATGGAGTGTTACATGGTGGAGACTGAGTTGATGGGAAGGAGAGCGAGAGGAAGGCAGAGAATGAAGATGTTCGACTGGATGAGGAAGAGAATGAACGTGCGGAGTGATGTTGCGAGACAGAAATAAATGGAGGAGGAACAAGCCATGATTTGTCAACAGCATATGCCAAGACACAAGAGAGAGGGAGAGAGAAAGATACACTGGAAAGTGGTTGGTGTTAGAAAAGGAATCTAGCCAAAGAAACCATGCCAAAGTGGATACTGGAGCACGCTGAAGCTCTGTAAACCATTGGATCTTGTCAAACTACATAGCCCATGCCAGCATGGGACATGGATGTTAAATGAAATATAATGATGAAAAGAGGGAGACAGAGAGAGACATGAACTGATAGAAAAAAAAAGAGAGAGAAAGAGAGCATGTGCATATGCATGCATGTAATTCATCCTAGATATAAAAGTAGAAGTCTTAGCAACTGTTCAGAAAAACAAACCCAACCACTAAAATATAGTCTTGGATTATTACAAAATAAATACTTAAAGTGGTTACCAAGAAAAATAGTCAAACATTGCAAAGGCTAACATATATCAAAAACAATGTACGGAAAGAAAATGAATGAGTAACTGTTATTATTTACCAAACCAAGCTCTTCTTGCTCATTCTCAGAATAAACTGTTTCCACAGGCTCTAAATCCTCGTTAAATTGTCGGAATTCTTCCTCTTCAGAATTACTAAATTCACTTTCTAATTCACTTTTTGCCTCATCCCTATCAGTTTTACAATCTTCATCCAAACCTGCATAAAATGAAATAAAAAAGAAATAAGAAAAAAGGTGGACAGAATAAAGTAAGTGCTCTGTAGCTGTTAGAAAAGAAGTTGCTAAAGTCCCCCACCCATAACAAATGATGAATGAAAAGAGTGAGGTTTGACTGGAGCCATATTTGCTACAGATAAATAATAATACTCACCACCCTTTAGCTTTTAACTGAATAAGTCTCTAAGTTATCATTAAATTGTTGAGTTTATATAGAATACTTTAACCCTTTAGCATTCAGATTATTTTGTCAAATGTATTGTTATTTATTCACATTGTTTTGAATTAATCAATGCATTATCTTGTAGTTTTGAGATTTCAATGATGTGATTCTTTATTGTTGCAATGACATTGTAGGATAGGTGTGACAGGTTGGATCTGGCTGATTTGGACATACTACAGATAGAATATTTGGGTTGAATATGGAGGATTTAATTAAACACTAAAGCATTAAAACAGGTGATTTTATATCAAAGAAAGAAAGGTCATCTCATGCACGTTTTTAGCAAAAGATTTTTAATAACATATCAATTCACCTCCAATTATCTATACCCCAACCATTTTCTCCTTTGCAAACATCATAAATAATACTAATATCAATGTTAAATAGTTGTATTTACATCACAACCAAATTTCAGGTATATTATTCACAGGAATACCATATATTAATCCAAGCATAATTTTGATCAGAAACATTATCTAATTTCCTGAATCTTCCATGATTAGACGGTTATTGATTTGTATATGAGGAAGAAAAGATATCTGGAGATAAAGAGTTGCCATTTGTAGAAAGAGAAAAAAAAAACATGATGTACTATTTTTTTTAATTACTTATTTATTTGGTTGTTGTTGAATGACCTTGAGCTTTTGGTAAATGCTAAGTTATATCAGAAGATCAATTCTGTTTTCAACGGCAGATTGATTAGTGAAACAGTCAATAAAAACAAAGTAAATCTCACTTCATTTTGATCTGGAGATGAGAGGCTTCCTATACAAGAAGGCTCTATGCAGATCATAAAATGAACTAACTCCTTTCATATTCAGAGAATATCAATTCATTCCATAATTTTAGAGTGAGCAAGTGTGTCTGTTTCTGTATGTGTGCATGTGTGTGTTTGTGTTTCCTTGCCTTGACATTGGTATGCTGATGATGGACAATTACCACTCCATACAAAATAGTGTAATTTGCCTGCAATCATTTGTAAAAATATAATTGGTCATTGAGCTGTCCATGTTGAAAGGGGTAGGGGAAATGTTGCATTGCTTCAAAACAGGTAAGGGTTGGCAACAGGAAGAGCATCTGACTAAAAAAAAAAATCAACCTCAATGAATTCAATCTAACCCATTCAAGCATAAAAAATTGGATGCCACAATGATGGTGAAGATACACACATATGTGAGTGTGTGTCTGTATATATCAACATCATTTAACATCCAGGCTATGTGGTCACAAAGTTTGCTTCATAATCAAACAGTTCCAGGGTCAGTACCACTAGGTGTTATCTTGGGCAAGTGTCTTCAATGGAAGTCTTAGGCCAACTAAAGCTTTGTGAGTGGAATTTCTTGGCAGAAACTGTATGAAACCCTGTTGTGTGTATGTGTGTGTGTGCAAAAATATTGGTTTTGGGTGTTCTCATTAATACTTTATATTTATCAATATTGACTAAGTTTCCTCATGTTATACCAAAGTCAATTTGCCTTTTGTCTCTGACAAGTTACTGAGGTGAACATAACTTACTAAAATCCCTAGAAGGAAGTGACTCACAATCGTAAAAGCTAATGATCTAATCATGTATAATGAATGAATGAATGAGTGACTGAATCTATTTATCTATCTATAAATAAATAAATATCATCATGGTTTTTATGTCCACACTTCCATGGCCACATTAGTTGGATGGAATTTTGCTGAGGCAGATTTTCTACAACCGGATGATCTTCCTGTTGCTAACCCTCACCTTTTTTCCAAGTAAATTGATATTTCCCCATAACCAGATGTTTTCACAGAAGACTAGGAATGAAGATCACCACTTGCATGACGATGACACTCATTGATGGAATGTCAAGGCAAAGGAAACAATAAAAAGCGGACACACATTTGCAATGGGCTTTTTTTTTTGTTTCTTTGTTTCCATCAACCAAATCCTCTCACAAGCCTTTGGTCAGCCCAGGCTTATAGCAGAAGGCACTCGACCAAGGTGCTACACAAGGGAGATTGAATCTGAGAACATGTAGTGGGGAAGAAATCTTCTAACCACATGGCCACATCTATCAACCCCTTTTAGTCACTTCTCCTTCCACATCAACCCCCTTTATCCATTTCTCCTTCCCCATCAACAACCTTCCTCATTTACAATACCTTAATACACTACCCTACCATACCATATCTTAAATATGTACTGGGTACTGATGCTGGTGATTAAAATGTTAGCTAAAATATATATGTACAACTAAGAAATTCTATTGAAAATGATACACTTTTTACATTTAAAACTATGTGTATGAGTATACAGCATTAAACTTTCAATCTTTATGAAATTGCTTTCATGGTTTTAGAAAATGTGAAAAGCGCATCATATTGCTGGAATATCTTTTATTGAAATTGACATCAATGTGAAGGATGAGCATGATAATCCTGAATCAAGGCTTTAATATCAGGCTGAATGTTGGTCAGTTTCAGTCTCAAATCCCCTTGTTCCTCCAGGTTCAGGCAATTCCTCTGTTTGCTGAGGATTGCATTTGCATTGCTGAAGCCAGCTTCTACCATGTAAGAGCTGGGAAATGCCAGAAGGAATGGCTCAGCTGCCACTTTATGGTGTGGGTACCTTTCACTTGTTTTCTTATTGTACCAAAAGTTACTCAGACTTCTGATCTCAAAAAAGGCTGTCGCCACAATACTGACACTCGAATCAGACAGTTTGTTGATAGAGAGACAACCACAGCACAAAGGATAGCATAGTGTTCAAGTGACCAACATTCCAGCTTCACAAATCCAACACCTACAATGACTAACCAACAAAAACGTTTATGAGATATGTATCTAACATCTTATCTCCCCTAACAGGCCTGGACATTTCCATAAGCAAACAGTTGACAGTCTGCATCCCCTCAATCTCGCCTCTCAATCTTTGATTGCAATACAGATTACATCAGGCCTCAAATATTAGCAACAGCAGACTTCTCGCTGCAGTGAAAATTTATCATGTTTTCCCACATTTCATGGCACTGACTAAGTATTTCAATCAGTTCATCTGGGTGAGCTGGTCTTTCACATGCCGACCCCCATTTGACCCCTTGGCTATCATCAACCCCACTGTAATTCCTCACCAACCCCTAGGGGGTCCCTCGGACTCCCTTTAGTGACCCATGATCTATATCTATACACACAAACACACTCATGCACAAATTCATCTTAATTTGAAGCAGTGCAAGCTTCTTATCTTCACATATAAATCCTCTTTAAGTTTTCGAACAAAGTATATACTCTAAAGAACTATACACTTTCAGTTATAGGATTTCTGATTACAAATATGCTCAGCAACTAAAAAACAAAAAAATATTGTAAGCATTTGCAATTTCTAGTGCTGCAACAACATGCAAATAATTATTTTCCATTCGTTTATTTATTCTGAAAATTAAATAATGAAATGCTGAACTAAGCAATTACATTAAGTCAATGGAAAACAGATTAACTAGAGATTACGACCAATTGAGCGAATTAGATATAACCATTACCTTGATTAGCAAAATGCTTTTCACAATCACTTTCATCAAGCTGATCGTTGCTTTCAGTTTGAAATGAAGAATCTAAATAGGAATCAGATATTTCAGGACTTGCAGTTGAGGGGGTAACTTCTTGGTCCTTCACCATCGATTTCATGAGTAAGCTAGTACAACGTAAAGCCAGTTCTAAACCATCCATCCAACATTTACCTGGGAAAGAAAACAGAAGCCATATTCATTGTTTTACATTATACCAAGTAATGTTTGTTTTCAGATACAAATCCAATACTGTTTACATAAAATAAAAATATTGTATATAGGCATAGGCATGGGGGTGTGGTAAGAAGCTTGCTTCCCAACCACACAGTTTCGGATTCAGTCCCACTGCATGGTATCTTGGGCAAGTGTCTCCTACTATAGCCTTGGGTTGACCAAAACCTTGTGAGTGGATTTGGTAGATGGTAACTAAGAGAATCTCATCATATATATATATATATATATGTATATATATAATGCAAATAATTAGAAAATGGACAAAACCACAGATTAACCAACACATCGACTGGACCACATTTATAGCATATTTTTTAATACAAAGCATGACATAACAAAATAGGTGACATAATATATATACCGATAGTATATATGGATATTTTATCCCTTAGTCGGTTACTATAACCACTAACTCTGTTTACATTATATACATATATACACACCCACACATATATATATACACACACACACACACATTATATATACAGTGGCAGACTGCCCAGGTTGCCAGCTTGCCTAATGGCAAGTGGGCCCCTGCGCCATTAGAATCCATATATGGAGGCCCATCCCCTCAAGTTTGAGAAGTCTTTTATTCACTCCTGGAAGAATGCATTATTTCAGCCTGGCTGTGTTTATAGACAGTTGAAAAGAAAACGTCTAACAAAAAAAAAAATTAAATGATAGATTTGTAGTTGTGGGTGAGACCCCTGTAGTTGCAGGTGGGCCCCCTTGGTCTCCTGGCAACCAATATATTTAGACCCAGTCCACCATTGTGTGTGTATATATATATATATATAT
>NC_068986.1:38327268-38328659 GCF_001194135.2 Octopus bimaculoides | reverse complement strand
ATATATATATATATATATATATATATATATATATACACACACACACAAACATACACACACACGTGTATACACACACATATATACACACACATCTGTGTGTGTGTGTA
Organism: Octopus bimaculoides; assembly: GCF_001194135.2. NCBI lineage: Eukaryota > Metazoa > Mollusca > Cephalopoda > Octopoda > Octopodidae > Octopus > Octopus bimaculoides. Next base: position 38,328,552 of record NC_068986.1, on the reverse strand, counting down.
TGTCTGTGTGTCCCCTACCACTACTTGACAACTGGTGCTGGTGTGTTTATGTCCCTGTAACTTAGCAGTTTGGCAAAAGAAACCAATAGAATAAGTATCAGGCTTAAGCAAAAGTACAGAGGTTGATTCACATGGAAAGAAAAAAATTCTGCGGAGCAATGCACCAGTATGGCCACAGTCTAATGACTGAAACAAGTAAAAGATGAAAGATTCAATGTTTTATTTTCAAGTTAAATAATATTGCTTTGGTCATCATCATTGTTATTATCTTCCTTTTAGTGTCCACGTTTCCATGCTTGCATGGGTCAGATAGAGTTTAGTGAAGCAGATTTTCTACAGCCAGATGTCTTTCCTGCTGCCAACTCTCATCCGTTTCCAAGTAAGGTGATATTTCCCTAGGGCCAGGCATGTTCTCACAGAATATTGGAAATGAATGACACTGCATGTGTGATAGTGACACTCATTTTTACAACTATTATGTGATGTCAAGACAAGTAAGACACACACACACATACATGCAGTGAGACTGAACCTAGAACCATTTGGTTGAGAAGCAAACTTCTTACCACATAACCACACCTGCATGGTGAATATAGAAATAAGCAATCTTGGTTGGACATGGGTTGCTCTCTGGCTGCTGTCCGACCTAGAGTTACAGGTGAAGCTATGGCAAGCAGCATGGTGGTTGGACAGCAAAAGAGTCATTCATTGACTCACAACACAATGCTGGGAAGAGGACCATGGTGAGGTCAAAAGCCAAGATAATCATGTTTCTAAAGTATAACTACTGCCAATGAGTTTAGGATCAGTGACCAGAGATGCTATTAAATTATTTGAAAGATGGAAATATATTGTCAGATGAATTTGTTTTTGTTTCCTCCACTCTCATTATTTTAATTCTTCACAATGTTATTTGAATTAACACAAAAAATACTTTTATTGTAGAATTTTATGTTTTTTTTCTTTTTCTTTGTAGCTCTGTTCTTCCTCTATAATTTTTGTTTATCATTTTTGAAATTTGAATGAATATGACCTCCTTTCAGAAATATGATGATGGAATGCCAAGTAGAAAAAAAAAAAAAAAAATTTAACTGACAAGCCAATATTTAAAATATCTAAAAATGTAAATATTTCTTTATTATAGACAGTTCACAGAAATTCTAATGAAAAGAAAAAAGCAGAATTATGTTGAATTTTTTAATTTAAGCAATTTAAAATATGTTGAGAAGAGAAATGAATAACAAAATGAATATTTGAAAATAATGATAGAATTGGTCTTTACTC
>NC_068986.1:38325921-38327258 GCF_001194135.2 Octopus bimaculoides | reverse complement strand
TGTTGAGAAGAGAAATGAATAACAAAATGAATATTTGAAAATAATGATAGAATTGGTCTTTACTCTTTTACTTGTTTCAGTCATTTGACTGTGGCCATGCTGGAGCACCGCCTTTAGTTGAGCAAATCGACCCCAGGACTTATTCTTTGTAAGCCTAGTACTTATTCTATCGGTCTCTTTTGCTGAACCGCTAAGTTACGGTGACGTAAACACACCAGCATCGGTTGTCAAGCGATGTTGTGGGAAGAAACACAGACACACAAACATATACACACACACATACATATACACGACGGGCTTCTTTCAGTTTCCATCTACCAAATCCACTCACAAGGCTTTGGTCGGCCCGAGGCTATAATAGAAGACACTTGCCCAAGGTGCCACACAGTGGGACTGAACCTGGAGCCATGTGGTTGGTAAACAAGCTACTTACCACACAGCCACTCCTACGCCTGTTTAAATTCATTGAGAAGAATTTCCTACAGTTATTCATTTTAGGGAAATTAGTAACTGACAAAACGAATAGTTTAGTGATTTCAAATTTTGGTACAAGGCCATCAATTTTGGGGAGGGAATAAATCAATTACATCAACCCGAGTGCTTACAAAGTACTTATTATTATTGACCCCAAAAGGATGAAAGGCAAAGTCAACATCAATGAACAAAATGCCACAAAGCATTTTGCCTAGCATGCTAATCATTCTGCCCACTCACCATCTTAAATAGTTTAGTGGCTGAAAGTTACATATTTTCCTAACAGGGCACAGTAGCTTTTGGTGGATGAAAAAGAGAAAAATTACAACTTTAGTTAGAAAGAAAAAAAATTTAATTTTTCTCACCTATATTGGGAATGTAATGGTCATTTTTGAGACACGAATCTTTCATTTCTTTTTAACATTTTTAATAGTGACAGAAATGTTCTGAAAGCTCACAGATCAATGGGTATTAAAAGATATTTATTTTATCTACAATTACTGTTTATAGTGAACAGAAAATACTATAAAACTAGTGAAACTTTCTGACAGAATCATGCTCTCTTATAACCAGCAGGGAAAAGGGACATTAAATGATGATGATGTTGACGATGATTCTAAACTATTCCAGAACTGCTAAAAAAAGTGTAGAGTATAATATTCTTTTATTTATTCTATTACTTGATTCAGTCATTTGACTGCAGCCATGCTGGAGCACCACCTTGAAGTATTTTAGTCGAACAAACTGACACCAGGACTTATATTTTTTAAGCCTAGTACTTATTCTACCAGTCTCTTTTGCTGAATTGCTAAGTTACGAGGATGTAAACACACCAACACTGGTTGTCAAGTGATGATGGGGGG
>NC_068986.1:38318997-38325894 GCF_001194135.2 Octopus bimaculoides | reverse complement strand
AAACACAGGCACTCATACACAGACACACACACACACACACACGATGGACTTCTTTCAATTTCTGTCTACTAAATCCATTCACAAGGCTTTGGTCAGCCTAAGGCCATAGTAGAAGATACTTGCCCAAGGTGCTACGCAATGAAACTGAACCCAGAACTATGTGGTTGGGAAGCAAGCTTCTTACCACACAGTTACATCTGTGCCTATAGTAATTCAGAAAACTTACAAGTGAAAATTCCTTTTGTTTTGGACAGCTGCCAGTGGCCAGTCTAATCAAACTAATTTATTGATTTATGAAAATATTTAATTGCAAGCAATATGAAGGTTATATTCCCATTTCTAATTAAATTGGTCCTTCTGTAATTAGCTAGCAAAAAAGGAAATCTTCTGCCAAATCAAAAGAAAATATAGATCAGTGTGTTGGTAGCTTTTATTTTATTTCTACATTTTAACAAGTAATTGTCGTATTTTTACATTTTCCCTGCAGTCTTTTTAGTAGGAAATCTGCCTGGTTCTTTTTAAATTAGACTTAACAATAAATATTATCCTTCAAGATATGATAGCATCTAAATAAAAGAACCAGTCAAAACAATTACCAGCCTTACAGATGCTGACAATTTTAAGGTAGCATAAGACTTCAACAAGGTAAAACCTGGCATTACAGTTATCTCCATTACTCTTGGAAGCTAAATGTCAAATGTTGATTTCTGGTGCAAGGCAAGAAGGGGCACTTTTGATGATACTGCACCCACCCCGCCCCACAATCATCATCAGGGGCCAGATGTCTTTTTAACAGACAACCACAACAGTGCAGCATACACAATCAGTTATGGCCCCATAGTCAGATAATTAACCTTTACTATATCAGTGAGGTTTGAACTTCGAATGCAAAACACCTGAAACAGGTATTACAACCCTGGACTGGTGCACTATTTATTGACTAAACGGAAATAAAAATAAAATTGAATCTGATGAGATTTGAACTCAGAGCACAGAGAGCTAGAAAAAAATATGTTAGGTGTTCTGTTCAATGCTTTAGTGATTGTCATTTCATTGCTCTTAGCTGATTACCAGTACTTGACTAGTATTTTCTGTTACTAACTTCAGAAGTATGAAAAGCAAAGTTGACCTTCGCAAGATTTGAACTCAGAATGTGAAAGGCTCTAACTGCAAGGCTTTTTTTTTTTTGGTATTGTATCATTTTTTATGAACTGCCATCTATTTAACCCTTTAGCATTCAGATTGTAATGCTTTTTTTATTCAAATTGTTTTGAATTAATCATGTATTATCTTATATAGCTTTGAGGTTTCAAAGATGTGATTATTTATTGTTAGAATGTCAGTGCAGGATAGGTGTAAGAGGCTTGATATGGCCAGTTTGAATGTAAAACATGTAGAATATTTGGGCTGGATATAGGCAGTTTAAATGATAAAGGGTTAAATATAGCAAACATTAAAAGACTTAAGATTGATTGAAACTGTTCAAATTGTTTCATTCACAGAAGAGACAAAATAGAATTAATTTTAGTGAGAAGCTTGATTGAAAAAAAGGAAAATAAAAAGGAAAATAGTCACTTGAGTGAAAAAGAGAAAAACTGCTTAATATGGCAACATTAATGAAGCAAAATGAATAATTAACAGACATTGTCATAAGTGAGATAATTTGTATTTGTTTGTTCATTTTCTCATGTCCATTTTCCCATGCTAGCATGGGTTAAATGAATATGTTACTGCGACACTGTTTTACAGTAAGATGGCTTTCCTGATGTTAACCCTTGCCTGCATTTTTTCAAGTAAGGGTCTCTTATTCAACAGTTTCAAAGACACAAAATGAACAGGTAATTGACTGACAGAAATGCCAACAACATCACTTGAATGTTGCAGCTTTTATATAAGTGACTACAAATGTAAACACACACACACTATGAGCTTCTTTTTGGTTTCTATCAACCAAATTTACTCACAAGGCCTTTGGATGGTCTGGGGCTGTGCAGTGGAATTGAACCCTTAGCCATGTGGTTGGAAAGTGAACATGGGCATGCCTGCACTTTTATTGCATAATATAAATCCAGTGTATATTAAGGAACATATCAAAAGCAAGGATTTTCAAGTAATGATTTATAAGAAGAATTCAAGATTTCATTTTGAAAATTAATATGTTCTTTATAGTCTTACCGTCTGATTCTGAAGGAGCACGGAATATTAGATGGGAATATGGCAGAGGCTGAAATAAGGCACCAATTGTCTCTCCTTTTGGTCCCTGGTTAAAAGAATGAAGGCAGCGTTAGATGAAACTCTCTCCAGCATAGATTCACAAGATAAAACATTGTTTGTGAATAGGAGCTATTTTAATAGTACTGATAAACCTGATGAGTAAGGTAAACACTGTCAATTTAACTATGTTTAAAAAATAATGACAACTATGTGAATTTGAAAATAAAGTAGCATGTAAGGAAGAAATAACTAATGTATGCAATATAAGAAGGCTCTGTCTTGGAAAACTCCTCCTCCAATAAGAAGGATTAAGAATTATTAGATATAATAAGACTGACCACATGAACAAGATTAACTGGCCTTGTGTTAGTTATGAATTCAATGGTCAAGCATGAAAGAATATACTAAGAAGTAAGTCTAGGACAGATCATGATAAAAGCTACCAAAAAGGCTTCAAATATACTGTAAAGAATTGATCGACCTGGAAAGCAAGAAAGAGACTAATCACATCTTGCACAGTTTCAAGTTTGAACAGGATTTGTCAAAATTCATAAATTAAAGGGCCATAAGTGCTAGAAACTAGCTTATCTTAATGGAGCGAAAAATTATAAACTCCTTCCAGAGAGCTAAATACAAAGTAGTCTGGGGTAGAAACGAAATGTCATTTTCTACAAGTCTTACAAGACTCGTAGATAAAATTCAACTTCAAGTGAACTTATTTGATGCCAACTTCCCAGAAATTATTTCTGTTTTTATGATGCGAATCTCTTTAGTTTTAAATTTTTACTATTTAAATTATCATATTTTTTTCTATCCTAATTTTGTGTAAGAATCTTTTTTTAAGTCATGTTTTAAACTCCCCATTTAATAATCTTTTCCACTATAGGAACAAGGCCTGAAATGAGGCAGGGTTAAGTTGATCACAATGACCCCAATATTTGACTGGTACTTAATTTATTGACCCTGAAAGTTTACCTCAGTGAAATTTGAATTCAGAAGCTAAAGACAAGCGAAATACGACTAAGCATTTTGCCTGATATGCTAACACTTCTGCCAATTCACCACCTCAACTCCCAATTCAACAATGACTTCTAATTTAAGTACAAGGCCAGCAATTTTGAGAGAAAGGGATTCATTGATACTGTTGTTGCCTGCCTGTACCCCAGTACTTCACTGGTACTTTATTTTGTCAACCTCAAAAAAGTAAATAGCCAAGTTGACCATGGCGAGATTTTAACTCACAATGTATAGCTGAAAGAAATTACTACATGGCGTTTTTCCAACACTTACATTTCTATCAGTTAACCACCTTAGACACCAATTTGATAGTGTAAAAATACTTATGTTACTAAATCCCTCCAAATTTTAAATTATTTTTATAATTAATTAAAACACATAGGCAGTGTTGCTATAAATGTGGTCACAAAAAAAGACAGAAATGGAATGCCATTCCAACTAACAGTAACAGCCTTATTTAAAGGTGCAATGCAATGGCAGCTGCAGGATTTGAACTCCTGGTGCTTGTATAACAAGTGCTGATTTTTTGTTTGCACAAAAATACAGTTGTAATTTTTATTAAAAATTATACTTTGCGAAGAAAAGTAGGACAATAAAAGAAATAATAAAAGAAAAATAATAAAAATAAAAATAAAAGAAATTCCAAATAAAAATAATATTTAAATATTTAAAAATAAATACCTTTGTGGCCCATATTGACTGATCCAATGGGTGGAACAGTTTGAAGCAAAATCCATCTTTCTTTGAGGGTCTTTCAATTAAGCGGCAAGTATTTAATAAGATTGTCCCAATCCAATGGCTACTCTGTTAAAGTTAAAATACATAAACATTTCTTAACAAAAAATGTTCATTTTTGTGAGTAACTGATAGCTGTTTACATAATTGTTTAAGTTAAATTCAAAATTCAAAGCATAGACAGTCATATAACTGATAAAATAGGGTTCCCTGCTCCTTTATCTGGAGGGCAGTGTAGAAGCTAGGGATAGATGAGTGGCTGATGAGAGCTGTACAAGCCATGCACAGGGATGCTGTCAGTAAGATGAGAGTCACCAATGAAGGACTTTAGTGTTCAAGTAGGAGTCCACCAGGGATCAGCTTATAGCCCTCCAAACTATAACTGAGGAATTTAAGACTGGTTACCCTTGAGAGCTCTAATTGCTGAATCACTAACAGAACCAGGGAAGAAATTACAGGGATGGAAGCAAAGTCTGGAATCAAAGGGCCTTAGAGAAAATTTAGCAGACCAAAGTCTTTCCTTGATATATAGAAAAGGGGTCAGGAGAAACTCCATATGGTGCACTCAGTGCAAGCTATGGACACATAAGAGGTGCAGCAGATGTGCAGGTAGATTAAACACCAGGAATGAACAAAAAAATAGACCCCATCAAATGTTGCGGGAGGTGGGTTCTTAGAAGTAGTAGACAGTTTCTATCTCTTAGGTGACCAATTGAGGAAAAAGGGGTGGTTGCTCCGAAAGCACAGCTGCTAGAGTAAGAATAGGCTGGGTGAAGTTCAGAGAGCTAGTATCTTTGTTAGTAATGAAAGGCCTCTCTCTCTCAGAGTGAAAGACATTGTACAATGCCTGTGTATGAACATTTATGCTATATGGGAGTGGGACATGGGCTGTGGCTACTGAGGATATGTGAAGGCTTGAAAGAAATGAAGTCAGTGTGCTGACATGAATGGGTAAATGTCAGTATGCATATACAACAAAGTGTGACTTGAGAGAAAAACTGGGTATACAAGACACCAGATGTAGAATGCAAGAGAGAAGACTGTACTGGAATGACCATGTAATGCATATGAATGAAGAGAGTTGCATCAAGAGGTGCTGATCTCTAATTGTAGAAGGAACATGTGGAAGGGGTGGACCCAGGAAGACGTGGGATGAGTGGTGAGAAAGGATCTACAGACATTGGGACTCACAGAGGGGATGACAGGGGACTGAGACTCCAGGTGGTTTGCTGTGCTTGAGAAAACATGCCAAACTAAGTAAAAGAATGGTTGTCCTTGCATACAGGCTTGTCCCTTGCATCCCTCTCCAGCTGAGCATTCCTAATCTTGCGGGCTTGTGGGTGCTGGTGCCACATAAAAAGCACCTGTATTAGTGCCATGTAAACGCACCTGTGCCAGTGCTGCATAAAAGCATCTAATACACTCTATAAAGTGGTTGGTATTAAGAAGGGCATCCAGCTGTACAAACCACGCAAAAACAGACATGGAACCTGAGCAGCTCTCCAGTTGGCCAGTTCTTGTCAAAGTGTCCAATGGATGTTAAATAACGATGACATCCAAACTGGACATTAAATGATGATGATGTAATTATTGCAGAAAAACTTAATATAAAGCAGTTCTCAGATGACATATGAAGCAAAATTTATTGATACAGGAGAAAAAAACTAGCACAGCCATGTGGCTGGAACCAGTGATAGGGATCAAAATAGTTCAAATGTGCACAGAAGTGTATATCTACACACACACACTTGTATGTGCATGATATTAGATGTATATTTTAAGTATATTCAGTGACTAGAAGAGTATATAAAGTTGGCTGTAATACATGTATATATATATAATATGAGGGGTTTTGGTATCCAGAAGACACAGAAGGCAGGTAAGGTTATGTAAGAGCTATAGAAGGATTGCTGTTAGACTCCCGGTTCAATAGTATATTATCAACTGTAACATCCAACATATATAATTTTATTTTTATTCTCATAATTCTCTTTATACTTCCTATATCTATCCCTTTCCAAAATAACTTCTTATACTGAACCCTACTATTTCTTCCTATTTAGCTCTCTCATATCATCTCTGATGTTGGGATATCTTCGATATCCCTGAAACAGCTCTAAGACTACCTTTCTCTTTATAAATGTCCTAAAAATTTCACACCACTTTGGCTTTGTTGCCTCATTTAACATGTGTGAGAGAGAGAGAGAGAGAGAGAGAGAGAGAGAGAGAGAGAGAGAGAGAGAGAGAGAGAGAGAGAGAGTAAAGTGTAAGATCCAGGGATTGAGGTGTGAGAAGTTAGCTTCAAGCAATCTGTAGTAAGTATTAAAGAAAACAACTTTCAGGGACAATAGTGGCTTACTGAGTCAGATGGTTGTGGATTTATTTCATATCGAAATTCGATAAGCTGAGAAAAGTTCTTTTATATTTCATAGTAGGTGACTAGGCTTACAGAGTGTGTGGATAAGAATACAAGAGTTATGGAATGGGGTAGATAAGAAACAAGCTACATACGTTTCATAGCAAGTGAACCTCAGAAGCGGTACATATCCAGGTGAGGTGTATACCACAGGCTACTCTTGGCTTGAAGAGTAGCCTGCGGTATGTAGCCCAGATCTTATCTACTTCATACCATAACTCTTGAATATATATATATATATATATACCAGAGTAAGCACATAAATGTGAAACAAGGTGGAAAAAATAGTGCTCAAAAGCCAGTGGCAGAGTATCACAAAAACTGTTACTCAGAGTTTCACATTCCCATTCGTCAGATAGTTTTGGTTGAGACACGTTCCTGTTTGTTGGATAGTTTTAGCTGAGATTCTCAGCCCAAAACTGTCCAATGAACAGGAATGTGAAACTCAGAGTAACAGTTTTTGTGATGTCTTTGCAGCTTTATTAATAAAGTATGTATACATATATATATATATA
>NC_068986.1:38305635-38318567 GCF_001194135.2 Octopus bimaculoides | reverse complement strand
GTGTGTGTGTGTGTGTGTGTGTGCTTATCTTTAGAAATTCAGAAAATCTCAAATACAGGAGAACAATCGCGAAAACAGCTTTAGAATATTGGATAACGTACCCCTATAGACAGAAAAAAGTGGCCTGGAAAAACAGGTGTAAATATAGTATATATTTCATACACACACACAATCTTAGCTAATTAGGAAAATAATTAGCTCGGATGAGATGCTGTTTGGGTTAGTGCCAGGATAGGGAATCACTAATGTCCTCTTCTTAGCATGACTACTTCAAAAGAAGTTCTTAACTAAAAGCAAGCAACTACATCTAATTTTTGTTGGTCTTCTCCCATCTCTAAATATATCCCCTTACACTCTAATGGAACATTCCCCTCTATCCCCTATGTACTACTTATACCACCCTCCACTGTTCCCTGTGGGTACATCTCCAACACCATCTATTTCTTTCTCTCTCTCTCTCTCTCTCTCTCACACACACACAGAGTCTCTCTATCTTTCTAACACTCTCCCACTTTCCTTCTCCATCCTTGCCCTACTGGAGTCAAGTATCTCCTTTATAGTAAGAAACTATCCCTGTCTCTCTATCACACTCTAACCTCTCACCTGGCACACAACCACTTCCCTTGGTTCCACTCCCTCACTCACCTAAGAGTGTTCTGTAAGTTACTTGGCAACCCCACTGGTGCTGGTACCATGTAAAAGCCACCCGTGCTGGTGCCACATCAAAAACACATGCACTGGAGCCACATAAAAGGCATCCATGCTAGTTCCACTTAAAAAGCATCTGTGCTGGTGCCACATAAAATGTATCCGTACTAGTGTCATGTAAAAAGCACCCAGTACACTCTGGTAAGTAGTTGATGTTAGGAAGTGCATCCAGCCATAGAAACCAAGCCAAAAGAGACATTTGGAGCCCGGTGCAGCTCACCAGCTTCTATTAAACCATCCGACTCATGCCAGTATGGAAAATAGACATTAAAGAGTAATGATGATGATGGTGAAGTGGAGAAAGCTTTTGACTTTATACAGCAGTGGTCACTAAAAGGTCAGTGTGTAAATGAACGACTCATGAGAGTTGTGTAAGCCAAGTACAATGGGACTGTTAAAGTGACAGCTACCACAAGGAATTTAACATACAGGTCTATGTCCCACAAGGTTCATATTTTGGCTTCACTCCTCCTGTTTATTATAGTTCTCCAGGTTATAAGAGGTGTTCAAGACTGGCTGTTCAGAGGAACCTTTGTATACCAACAACCAAGTCCTCACAGTCAAATTACCATTTATTTTTCCAACCAGAGGCTGGTAAATGTAGAAGGTAATTAGAAGAAAAGTTTCAGCCATGGAAACAAAGCAACAAATCAAGTAGAATCAAATAAAATCTTTACTGCCACATCATCTCTTAATTTCCATTTTCCATGTTGGCATGGAGACGATTTAACAGAAGCTGGCAAGTCAAAAGACTATGCCAAGCTCCTTGCCATGTGGGAAGAAAAGGATTTTGTATGTAACAGATACAAAGAGGTAGCTAACAGTAAGATCACCCATGAACTGAGTTGTCAGAGAAGTCAAGAAGGTTCCCTATAAAAGTAGCTGAAAGATAGAGTTAGCCAAGTGACCTAATCAGAAGTAAAGGTCAGTGTTCTGAAAGTATAGTAGCCAGAGTAAGAATGGGATGTGAAAAGTTCAGGAATCTGTTATTGCTGCTGGAAATGAAAGGACTCTGAGTGAAATGCATACTGTATGATGCTTACATACAAAGTGTGATAGAGTATGGCAGTGAAACATGAGAACTAAATGTACAGATGTGTGAAGGCTGGAAAGACAAGAAGTGAGCATGCACCACCAGATGTCATTTTGCATGAACAATGGAGAACAGACGAACTGAAAGAAAAACTGGGTAGAAGAGAAATCTGTTGCTGTGTGCAAGGATAATTAGGCCTCTCATCTGAACAAGATAAGAGAATGTAAAAGGCATTTGGTTGCTTTAAACGATACTTTAGTAGTTGTTGTGTAACTCCAGGTCAGCTATGATGAAGTAGACTTATGGCACATAAATAATCAGCTGAATGACAAAGTACAACCTACAAACTTGTTGTTCAAGATATACTATGCCTTTGTCTTTACTAAGAATTATAACTGCACACTCTGAATAGCAATTATGAACCATATGGGATGCAGCGTAACAGTCTGAAAATGTATTCTCTCCACTGTGCCTCTAGATTCCAGTAGTGGCCACAGCATAGACAAAAAGTGGACTGCAGAGCACTGCAATTACTTTTCCTCAGCAATTATCAATAATGGTCTGCTAATTACAAGTAGAATTTATGGAAAGAATAAGCTGTGAAGATTTGAAAAGAAAATGAAGCACTGAGTAATAATTATGACAATTAAAATAATCAGGAAAATGAATAAAATTATGATAAGCATTATTTGGACATCTTCTAATGCACATGAGACAATTATTAAAAATAAATCTTAAAATTAGAGTTTTATCTTTTACTTGCTTCGGTCATCAAATTGCAGCCAAGCTGGGGCACTGCCTTGAAGAATTTTAGTTGAACAAATTTACCCTAGTACCTTTTTCTTTTTAAAGCCTGGTACTTATTTTATTGGCCTCTTTTGCCGAACGGCTAAGTTATGGGATGTAAACACACCAACACTGGTTGTCAAGCAGTGGTGGGGGACAAAACACACACATACATATATACAACAAGCTTTTTTCAGTTTGTGTCTACCAAATCCCCTCACAAGGCTTTGGTCCACCTGAGGCTATAGTAGGAGAGACTTGCCCAAGGTGTTATGCTGTGGGACTAGAACCCAAGACTATGTGGTTGAGAAGCAAACTTCTCACTACACAGTCACATTGCCAGACTTCTTCAGATATATGTGGTGATACACAGCTGAAGAACACTATGCATTGCATGCAAAAATAAAAATTTCGGTGGAACAATGGTGAAAATGGTCAGGGATATTTTCAGAAAGAAACAGAAATATAATCCAATTACCTTCTGTTTTTCACTTTTGTAAAGTATCAGCAAGCCAGGTTTTAACACACACCATAGCTTAGTCCAACTTTTCAGAGACCCTCGGATTTTCAACCAATCTGCGAGAATGATGACAGAGGGATCACTCAAGGTGGTTAGTAATTCACGAGCAACTTGTTTCTTTTGGCTGCGATAATTTTTTTTCTGCATCTGTTATAAAATACAACAAAATATTAATAGATACTTTTTTCATTAAAATGCTTCTTTCTTAAAAATCATGTATATATATATATATATATTTACTTTATCTCTCACACACATTTTCTTTACCTTGTCCATTTGCAAAAACATTTTCTTCCTAGTTCAAAATTTCTTAATATTCATTGTGTAAAAACCAGTGAGTTGGTGGTACATGCCATACAAGTCAATTCTGTAGCCCAAAGGGAGCCATTGCACTTTACTTATTTTGTGTTTGTACCTCAATTAATAGGTGAGGAAGGGACAGTATCTAGTTTGGTACTACATGAAGATGAAATACCCCATCATCTTAAGACAGAATCATTGGATAATGTAATCCAAATATGATCATGGCATGAATACTTTTGATTATACATCTGCTCAGTCAAAGCTGGTACTAAACAACACGATACTATATGATGCACTTTTCATTTCAAGCTTGTATTGATGATGTCATAATGTCTTACACTTGCATGGATACCATTTAGAAATAATTATGGTTCTCCATAGATATGGTATCAGTTCGATTTAAAAAGGAAATTTTGAAGTTAAAACTGAAAACTCACAAAGACACTCTACATTTTTTTTTTTTATTAAATATTTCTAAAACTACATTAACACTTTTGTTACTAAATTTCTGTTGAAATATGCTGCTTTAGTTTCAAATACTTTTGAAAATAATGAAGAATTGAGTAAAATAGCTGTGTTTATTAAACCTTTTGATACCAACTCATCTGAAACTGCCCTTGGTTCAATGACACGAACATCCTGCCAAAGTGATCAAAATCAAAGCCTTTCACCAAAATTTTATGCTATATTCCAAACACCATCTTAATTATAACCAGAATTATTTTACAAAATTCTTAATTATTTTAAAAATTAATTGTAACAAAGGCAGTGTATTTCAATAGAAATATGGTATCAAAAGTGTTAAAACAGTTTATGGAACATAGTGTTTTGATAGAAGTTTTTAATTTAAGATTACTTTAAAACAGGAAGTTTATATTATAGAACCAGTGATACTCTCAGGCAGGTTGTATCAAAAGGGTTAAGCTTTAGATGATGAGTAAAGCTGACCTAACAGCCCAGCATTTTTATGCTAGAAAGATAAAGGCACCAATATCTTGAATAATTAATATACTTTTTGTCTGTTGAGAATCAGATAAACAGTATAGAATTTTAAATTAACAGATTGTTATTTTGTATTCTGCAAAAAAAAAAAAAAAAAAAAAAAAAAAAAAAAGAATCTTCAATGTAGAAGCATAAGTAAGATAAATAAGCAAATGGGCATAGCATGTAAAAAAATTTTCATTTCTAGATCAGTTTTGCACTATTTAGAATTGTTCTATAAATTTGGACATTTATATGTATTTTTGAAGTTATTCTCAAGGCAAGAACCCTCTTCTGTGAAGTATAAGTAATAGCTACTTTTCAGTCATATAGATATATTACTCTTTAACTCTTTTACTTGTTTCAGTCATTTGACTGCGGCCATGCTAGAGCACCACCTTTAGTCGAGCAAATCGACCCCAGGACTTATTCTTTGTAAGCCTAGTACTTATTCTAGCGGTGTATTTTGCTGAACTGCTAGGTTACGGGGACGAAAACACACCAGCATCGGTTGTCAAGCGATGTTGTGGGTGGGTGGGGGGACAAACACAGACACACATATATATATATATAGACGACAGGCTTCTTTCAGTTTCCGTCTACCAAATCCACTCACAAGGCTTTGATCGGCCCGAGGCTATAGTAGAAGACACTTGCCCAAGGTGCCATGCAGTGGGACTGAAACCGGAACCATGTGGTTCGTAAGCAAGCTACTTACCACACAACCACTTCTGTGCCTATAATAATTATAATGAACTTATTGTATACTGTACTCAGGTGCACTGCAACTCCTCATAAAAATCAAAACTGAATGAACAGTACGTAGAATATGTACAGGGTGTACTGTTGGTGAATTTCAGGAAGCATGTAAGTTTTGAAGGATGTAGTGTCTTGACAGATAACAACTGATGCAGGTAGTTTACCCCATGTTTCAGCAACTCTGAGCGTAAAAAAAAATGCTTCTGAAAGTCATGGGTGTTGTGATGTCCTTGTTTACTTCAATCTAACAGTACAATGTTTAAACCCATTATTTATGTAATCTGCACCCATTTAAGTCATCCATCAAATGGAATGCTTATTTGTTCACTTTGTTTTGAATTAACCATGCTATATATCTCATAGCTTTGAGATTTCGATGATGTGAGTACATATTTTTAGAGTGACATTGTAGGGTAGGTGTGAGACATTGGATCTAGCTGGTCTGAACATAAAACAGTTGGAACATTTAGGCTGGATATGGCTGGTTTAAAGGTTAAAGGGTTAAAGGGCTAATCTCTTGTTTATGTCACCTATTATGTATCATCATTAAGTATACAGCTGCTTTTCCATGCTAGTGTGGGTAAGAAATAGTAATAACAACATGGCTAAGAAACGTCAAGTCTTCCAACAGTAATAATAACTCTTTCTACTATAGGCACAATGCCTGAAATTTGGGGGAGGAGATATATTAATTACATCAACCCCAATACTCAACTGGTAGTTATTTTATTGACCCTGAAAGGGTGAAAGGTAAAGTTGACCTTAGAACATAAAGACGGACGAAATGCTGCTAAACATTTTGCCCAGTGTGTTAATGATTCTGTCAGCTTACCGCTTTAACAATAACAATAAAAATGGTTTAAAATTTTGGCACAGGGCCAGTAATTTCAGAGAGTGATAAGTCAGTAAAATCAACCCCAGTGCACAACTGGTACTTATTTTATTGACCTCGAAAGGATGAAAGGCAAAGTCGACCTCAGCAGGATTTGAACTCAGCACATAAAGTCGGACAAAATGCTGTTCAGCATTGTGACCGGCTTTCTAACGATTCTGCCAGTTTATTGCTTTAACAACAATAATAATAATAATAATAATTTATAACAAACGCATAAGGCCACAAATATTGGTAGAAGACTATTAAAGATTTAACCATTAACTGACTACAGTACTTGACTGCTGCTTATTTTATTGATTCTGATAGAATGAAAGACAGAAACAATCTCAGCAGGATTTGAACTCAGAAACACTAAGTGATACAATTAAATATCACAGAATATTTTGTGTGCTACAATTAAATATTACAGAGTATTTTTTGTGATGCACTACTGATTTTTGCAGAGTTCTTAACCCTTTAGCATTCAGGATTACTCTGTTAAATATAATGCTAATTATTTTGAATTAAGCACATATTATTTCATAGCTTTGAGATCCTGTTGATGTGATTAGTTTTTTTTTTTTAGAATGACATTGTAGGGTAGGTGTAAGAGGCTGGATCTGGTTGGTTTGATCATAAAACAGGTAGAATATTTTGGCTGGATATGATTGGTTTAAATGCAAAAGAGTTAAACAACATAGCGATGCTTTCTATACAATAAAGAATATTAGTGCTTTAAAAAATAAATTGAGTGCATTGGTCAAAACTGACGAGTCATTTCTATACAGCCATCTGAAATAAATTGTTGTTTATTGACATTGCTAAAAGACTAAAATTGTTCATTACCTTGAGTGATTCCCTCTTGGATTGCTTAGAGCCCATGTTACTTTTCTCTGCCATTGGACTGTACAACTTGCTTTCAGACTAGCAGAGGGAAAACAGATTGAAAACATTTAGTAAAATTATCTGAAACAAGAGAAATTAATTGTCTGAATCAGAGTAGGCATATATAACTAATTCAAGGATAAAATATTTAGGAACAGTATATAATCAACTTGACCAATTAACCAACCATACTTGCATAACTTACAATGAAATTAGTGTGGAAATGAATTCAATGAATTCAAGCTTATATACTATTTTGCAGGCAGTGAAACCAAGAAACAAAGAGACAGGTAATTATTATTATTATTATTACTGCAAACACCAAAATGCTTTTAATTTAATATGCTTGTTTAAGCATGAATTGAATAGTAATGCAAATTCAAATATCTTAATAAATTATTACAACAGTTTCTACAAATGTAACCTTGATGTAAAAGTGTAATTATTTCCAGTAAACTTGACACAGACAATTGAGACTGGTTGTTTACCCTGATGCCTGTGTTAAGGCTTGAACTCATGACATTTGTGCAAGGAGTTCAACTCTTACTCCTTTATATTGTCTCTACATTTCCCCTCACCGTCATTTTTAAGGTACATTCAACAATGTTATCAATGTTGCAGTGACCCTTCATAACACTGAACAATATTTAATTTATAAACAGTATACAATAATCACTAACAAGAGACATAACAAAAAACAAAAGTAAAATAAAACTAAATACATAAATAAGTGGACAATATTCAACAATTGACAAGATCAGAACAACAATATTTAACATAGTTAACATACAATTTTCTGTGTCATTTTCACTAATGATAAAATTCCATTACTTTTGCTCTTTCATTTGAAGAAAGGGATTCATTGGCCCCATCGTGATCTTCATCAGCTCCACCTTTAATAAGATAAAGAAAAGAAAAAAAGAGTAGAATCAAGAACCAAAGGAAACTTGATGGTCTGGTGTTGACAATCAATCAACACTTATAGAAGAGTTTGATAAGATCAGCTACCAGCAGAAGTGAAAAATGTTTCAATTCTACTCTTTACAGTAGATAAACTTATTTATTTGCTACAAATAAAGAGAGTAATAATTTAACAGCAGAAGTTTCTTAATCCTTTAACTGTGGAATTAAATTTCAGTCATCTGAGTAATGGTATTAAATATCAACCAAAAAACAGACTTGGTATTTCCTGCAAGTCATGTTCTCACAATAAACTTGACAAGTCTCAACAAGAAATAGTCCCAAAAATGGCATACCACAACAAAAGAGAGGTTGCTATATAAAACTGTTTTCTGCAGTTAAGGGTGAGGAAATTTTGAGTGGATATTTCTAATTTCCACAGTAAAGGATTTAAATAGCAGACCTGCCAAGCCAAATGAAATTGTAACCGTGGCTGATGCCAGTGTCACATAACTGGTATCCATGACAGAGGCACCTTTCAAGTGTTGAGCCTCATAGAGGCAATGTGGCCGATGCTGGTGTCACATAACTAGCACCCATGCTAGTGGCATGTAAGAAGCACCTTTCAAGAATTGGGCTTCACGGAGGCAATAACAAGCGACCGAGACCTTTGGCAATATGCTGTGCTTGAAAAGACTCATCAAGTCAAGTGAAATCGTAGTCATGGCAGATATTGGTGTGCCGGTGGCACATAAAAGCACCCATTACACTCTCGGAGTGGTTAGCATTAGGAAGGGCATCCAGCTGTAGAAACCATGCCAAATCAGACTGGAGTCTGGTGCAACCCCTCAGCCTACCAGGCCTGGTCAAACCACCCAACCCATGCCAGCATGGACAATGGACATTAAATGATGATGATGATTCTTAAACAATAACAGTAGTATTTTCTTAAAGCTTTAGGTAGAAGATAGAAACAATTGACAACCTATATTACTGATACTTATACCCATCCCACAACTTCTCTTGGATGTCACCTCCCTGCCCCTTCCCAACATGGGTTCAGCAGAGACATGGAAGATAATGAACCCAGATACCTGAAAGCAAGCAATATAATAATGAGTTCTCTTGGTCACTGTCCATGAGTTGCTAGGTTTTATTTCTCCTGTTTGGTGGTTAAGAAGCTTGCTTTGTAACTATGTTGTTATGGGTTCAGTCCCACTGTGCAGCACCATGAGCAAGTACCCTCTTCTATAGCCCCAGGCTGACCAATGCCTTGTGTGTGTGTGTGTGTCCTTGTGGTTGTTTGTCCCAATCACCACTTGACAACCAATGTTGATTTGTTTACATCCCCATAACTGTTTGGCAGAAGAGACTGATAGACTAAATACCAGACTTTAAAAAAAAAAAAATTAGTACTGGGGACAATTTGTTCAACTATACTCTTCAAGGTGGTGTCCCAACATAGTCACAGTCCAAAGACTGAAACAAGTAAAAGATAAAAGGTGTGTGTGTGTGTGTGTGTGTGTGCGCACACACATGTGTATACACACATATTATTGATTGAATTGACTTTAGTTACTTATTAATTCTGGCAGAATTTCAACCCAGAACAATTAATTATCAAATCAGAAAACCCAAACCATCAACCATCTCAACCAGTACATTGTTATTATTATCGGGTAGGCAAAGCAGTTTTCCCTTGCCTGGTGGCTGTGGCAAAAGAAGTTCTTTGGTGGACAAAGCTGAAAGGCACGAGCGCAGATACATTCCTCTTTGGTAGAGCTCTCATTGACTTTTTCAAGTTTCACTTTAAAAGGAAATTGAGAGTGGAGAGGAAAGTGCTGTCCTTGATTGAGTTTATTGGAAGGTGGGTGAAAGTTGAGAAAATGGCAAGAGTGTATGGTACCTCTCTAAGTGTAGACCTGTGAGTTGGAGAGAAGGAATTGGGGAGGGCATTTGCACCTAGAGTTTCAGGGAAATCTCTGACAGTGTGGTTTCTCAATGATCTCTAGAGGCATCCCTGTATCAGGAGAGCCACATCTATATCATCTTCCCCATCCACTCCCCTTTTTTAAAATTTTTTATCTTTGTATACTATGCATATCTCCCTTCCTTTCCAGTGTATACCCTGTGTTCTTTATTTAATTTTTTTAATATTTCATTATTATATTTAAACCCCCACACTTTATGTCTGTCTCTGTATTGTCCTCATCCTTTGCCCTTGTGGCAAATAAATGAATCTATTATTATTATTATTATTATTATTATTATTATTAATAGTAGTAGTAGTAGTAGTAGTAGTAGTAGTAGTAGTAGTAGTAGCAGCAGCAGCAGTAGTGGTAGTAGTAACAGCAGCAGCAGCGGTGGCAATGGTAGTAGTTATGGTAGTAGCAAATTCTTTTAATTCAGCTCAAAGCAGATTCTAGGTCCCAGTATGTTAATGAAATTTATTTTTCTCAATCCCAGAAGATTAGTTAAAGTATAATTGGCACAGGAAGAATATGAACTACAAAGAGTAAATGGGTGAAACAAAGCCCACAAATCCCAATAAACTTATATTAGAGAGTATGTGGTGAAATAAATAAAGTGCATGGTACTGCTATCCTGCTTGTTACTGATTCAAGATGGATGAAAGATGAAGCTCATTCCACCAGTATATGAACTCAGCACACAGAGAGTCAAAACTAAATATTCTAAGCAGGGCTGTCTTAACAGCATTGTAGGCCCCTAGGAAAATCAATGCACTGGGCCCTATAGTATTTACTTAATGCTAAATTTTTTGAAATTTCAATTTTGAATTTAATTTTAATTATATGAAGGAGTGAAATGTACAATTTCCTTCAGTCAGACCACCTTGTGGTCCCAGTAAACAGAATGGAAAGGGTACTGTCCCAGAGGTTGGAGAGGAAAGTGTGCTGAAACAACCACTCTGACTCGCAGTGCTTGCACTTGCAGACAGCCATTTCTGCCCCAAGATGGCTGTGAGAAGGGATATGGTCTGGGATAGATTGGGGGCAAGAATGCCAGGTCTCCACTGCCACAGGCTTGACCATGAGCAGCTGACAGTTTGCTTTTCTCAGCCTGACCAGCAGCAGAGCCTGGGATGGTAGCAGACAGTAAGTCACAGTTTACAAAGATCAGAATAGGATCCTTTGATCTGTGAGGCCCCTGTGCAAGTGGTAGTGGTGGCGGTGGTAGTAGTAGCAGTAGTAGTGTTGATTTCTAACTTTAGCACAAAAACACAAGTTAGTCAAGATAAAATAGGCCAAATAAATTGATCTCAGTGCATCACTGATACTTAATTCATTAACCTTGGAGATATGGAAAGCCAAGTCAGTCCTGGCAAAATTAGAACTCGGTAAATGAAGGAAGGAAATTAAATAATGTGTAGCACTTAACCCGTTGACCTGTATATAAAAAAAAAGAAAAGAAAAAGTATTGATTATAAAATAATTTCCATCTTATTGCTGTTCATGTTTTAAAACATCCACTTTCACATACAGATATTCTGTAAAAACACAGTATGGCTATTTTTAACATAGTCCCTCTCCTGTAGCGAGCTGTCACTGAATAACATGAGTGTTCTATTTTAACCACAACTGTTTTTAAAATTATGTTGTGTCTACAAATTTTGCTGCAAAGTTTGATTTACTATAAACATCTCTTTAATACATCTGTATACACCATATATTTTGGGATCAGCAGTAAACATTGTGTAAGAACATAACTCGAATGTTGTAAACAGAATGTAACAAAAAGCGATAACAAGTGCAATAAAATTGACTTAAATGACTGAGTGAGTTGCTTAAGTAGGTCCAGTGTTTATCAAAATAATTCATTGACCACTATAAATGCCATTAAATGCACTGAAACTTCTCTATATGCAATTAAAACTTACATTTATAGGATATAAAAGAAAACTATATTGATATGTAAGATTTATCCATATGTCCTACAAAGACTATTCAGAAAAAAAAAAAAAAAAAAAAAAAAAATAGTTTGTAATAAAATGTCAACAAGAGACTAACAATCAATATTCTAACAATTAGCAAAATAAGAAAAATTACTTAATGCCATATGATTGACATCTGTGTTATTTTACTGCTGCTGTCACTGTTATCATTGCAACTATTTTGAGAATTGAAATAACCAATGTTTTTTTGGTGGTGTGTGGAGTTGTGATGAAAAACAGTAAACACGAATCAATCACTTTAAATCGTTAAAGCATTCAACTTCAGTATGACCAAGAACAAACAGGGTATGTCTGTATTTATTTCAAATGGCTGTCTACTAGTCTTCAACTTATAATGCATAAAGAACAGAAGTAGCAATTTGTAACATTCAAGTGCCCTTTAAAGGTTTAGCCTTTCCAGTTGCTTCTTAACCCTGACTTTGGGTCACTGTATAGCGATCACAAGCAGACTACAGCCTGCACAAGTTCCTGAATGCCACACCAAATGAAAAATTGCCTCAAATTTTTTTTAGTAGTGTAGACCACCTGACAATGAGTCATGTTTCATGCAACCTACTTCTCAAGAAAAGTTACCCATCCTGCTGTATAGTGTTAAAATGAGAAACAAAAATGAATTCCTTTCAATTCCAACTATTACTAAGTTCAATGTGCTCTCTTTCAGTTGCCTTGTTCAACTTCCCAGTTCAGATTCACTGAATTCTCAGCCTTAGTAATAATATATAAATAATACTGCCTCTATCAATTCAATTTATTTTTTGAGCCCACTGGACTTTAGTAACACCAGCGCCTGTTTTGGCTCTGTATTTCTATGTATATCACTAGCGAGGCAGTTACTGCTATTTCCAACCACTTAATGTCTATCATTGAAAAAGGGAAATCAGGCTGAAATTGCATGATCTGGTAGTCTCAGGGGCAGAAGTAGTGGTGATTGTCTGCCACTGACAATAGCTAAGATGTGCTTTTATGCACCATATAACCATATGAGAGTTTTCCCTCTAGGTAAATATTGTAGTATATGTGTGTGTTCAAACACAACAGCCACTTCTAGGTGGTGGTTATTTTACCTTTGGGTATTAATACTGCCTCTATCATTATTTATTTATGTGTGTGTGTGTGTGTGTGTGTGTGTGTGTGTGTGTGTCTTTCCTTTCCTGAGCGTCCAATAACACTATCCGTATCACGTCCTCACTTTGTTGTTTTTTTGTTATTG
>NC_068986.1:38303069-38305522 GCF_001194135.2 Octopus bimaculoides | reverse complement strand
ATATATATATATATATATATATAAAAATCAACATTATTTTAATGTCTGCCTTCCATGCTGCATAGATTGGACAGTTTGATAGGAGCCAGCCAAATAGAAGACTACACCAGGCTACTGTCTGTTTTGGCAAGGTTTTTATGGCTGGATGCCCTTCCTAACACCAACCATCCTGCAGAGTTGACAGAGTGCTTTTTACAGTGTAACCCATGTGACAATATGACTGGATCACATGACACAGTGAATATGTCAAAACTTCCCACAATAGGAATGTTGTAAGCTGGGCTTATCGTAGAAGCCATCTGTACCAATAAAGTTTGATGCACTAATTTTATCCCCAGACAACAGAATATAACTCCTTGACATTGTACCCCACTGTTATAAACAGTTTTCAAGTTCCTGAAAAGCAATAAATCCATTCCCAAACTGCAAAAAGTTCTGACAACTGGTCATATTTCATTTAAGTATTTCCCTTCCTTGGTGATCAGCTGCTTTCAGGAATGCCACATTCTGTTGACATTCAATAGGATAGTTGGTACACAAACTAGTTAATAATCAATATATATATATACACATAGAATATAAAAAAGTCACTGTGCAATATGTTACATTTTTTTGTGGGGTGCAACCTCAAGGGTTGCTTTGTGCAGCACACAGTCTAGCTATGCCACTAGTGATATTAACCTGAGGATTTTTTTGAAAGTACACAGCAATCAAGTGAAAAGTGTCAGAATAACACACCGTTGACAGAATATAACTGTTTCAATTTTTGGCATAAGGCCAGTAGTTTTAGGGGAGGGGGTAAGTCAATTACCCCAGCCTCAGTGCTCACTGGTACTTATTTTATTGATAGAATACTGCTACTACCAAAAAGACATGTCCATCTCAGCCCATGGTAACTACAGGGTATTTGGACTAAATTTGACAATTTTTTGTGTCTTCATTGTTTTTGAGGAACAGCTTGATATATAGGCGATCACAGGTAAGTTCACTCACCACCATCAATTCACCGCAGGAAAAGTTCACTGCCATCAATTCACTGTGAAGAAAATTCACCATAGGGAAAGTTCACAAGGAAAATTCACTGGGAAAATATATCCATAGTATCTCACCATTAATAGTTTAAAACTATTTAAATGAAAAAAAAAATTGTGAATTGATGGTGGCGAACTTACCAGACATGATATAAGTGACCAATCAACAGTGTTGGAGATCATAAAGATTCAAAGTTGTAGTTGAGAAAAACTTAGCTGACATGAAAGACATGGAAATATCAGAAATTCTAAACATATACTTGGGTTTTTGTCAAAATATCAGTGGGTAAATACATGATCTGGTAAAGCTTGAGTCAGGAGTGGAATATGAGACAGTTGTTGAAATATGACAGTTCATTTCATAATTATTTTACGGGACTGATTTGAAATAAAATTTCACTTCAAACATGATGAAAAGGAAGTAATACAGTAATGATATCAAATATTTTTCTGATACTTAGGAAAGTAAGTCTAATTCCTTTTATGTTTTACCTTTCACTTATGTCAATCATTGGACTGCAGCCATGAACAGACACTGCCTTGAAGGGTTTAGTCAAATAAATTGATCCCAGTACTTATTTTTTTAAGCCTGGTACTTATTCTATCAGTCTCTCTTTACCAAATTGCTAAGTTACAGAGATGAAAACAAACCAACATCGATCATCAAGTGATGGAAGTGGGGACAAGTACAAAGACACACCCAAACACATATGATGGCCTTCTTTTAGTACCAAATCCATTTACAAGGCTTTGGTTGGCCCAAGGCTATCATAGAAGACACTTGTTCAAGGGTGCCACCCAGTGGGACTAAACCCGAAACCATGTGGTTGGGAAGCAAACTCTGTTTCACTGCTTCTTTTTGTCTTGTTCTGAGGCATTCATTTTCTTAAAGTTTCCAATCTTATAAAGTTATACAGAAAAAAATTATCTTGGCAACAACATTCCACTAGTGTAGCTTTCTGTCTGAACAGAGCCATATAGAGAGGATGAGACTCCTCTTCCATTTAAGCAAGATCAATACATGCAATTATGCTGTAAGTATGGTCAAAAACAAAAATTGCAATCTTCACCTTCAGGAAATGGATGCAAATATGACATTTGAAAAGTTATGGACATGCAAAGAGAAATATTTCTAGAAACATTAAAACAATTTTAAATGTAACTTGAAAGAAGAACAAAGTAAAGATAGTTCAATTAGAAATTTTAAAGGTTTATAAATGTACAAAATATATATTTGTTTTAGTGCAGGTGTGGCTGTACTGTTAACATTCTTGCTTCCCACTACAAGACACCTTGGGCAAATGCCTTTTATTAGGGTCCTTGTAAATGGATTTGGTATACGGAAACTGAAAGAAGCAAACTGTGTGTGTGTGTGTGAGAGAGTGTATATATATATATATATATATATATATATATATATAT
>NC_068986.1:38290499-38303035 GCF_001194135.2 Octopus bimaculoides | reverse complement strand
CTGTTATTATCTAGTGTAACAATTCAAAAATGATAATAACAGAATCAATAATATAGGTAATTGCAGGCCCCAAAAAGACATTAAATAGCTGAAGGATTAAAATTAATCAAAGGACATACTAAGTATGTCTACATGCTGGAAATAACAGTCAAAACTCTTATTCAAATTGCCAAAATACACTGATAATCATCATCATCGTTTAACGTCCGCTTTCCAAGCTAGCATGGGTTGGACGATTTGACTGAGGACTGGTGGACCAGGTGGCTACACCAGGCTCCAATCTGATTTGGCAGAGTTTCTACAGCTGGATGCCCTTCCTAACGCCAACCACTCTGAGAGTGTAGTGGGTGCTTTTACGTGCCACCAGCACGAAGGCCAGTCAGGCGGTACTGGCAACAGCCACGCTCGAAATGGTGTTATTTTACGTGCCACCTGCACAGGAGCTAGTCCAGCGGTACTGGCAACGATCTCGCTCGACTGTCTTTTCACGTGCCACTGGCACAAGTGCCAGGAAGGCGACGATCACACTCAAATAGTGCTATTTACATGTCACCGGCACGGAAGCCAGACAGCTGGTGCTCTGGCATTGTTTGACTAAAACTCTTTGAGGTGGTTCTTCAGCATGGCTACAGTCAAATGACTGAAACAAGTAAAAGATAAAAGATAAACAATAGTTTTATAGCAATTTTCAGTAACAGGTTTTGTGAAGATAAGAAGGAACAGGTGTAATATTTAGAAGTAGCATACATCAGTATACATCCCAGAAAATAGGTGTCATTAAAATATACTGTATGAACATAGTCACCAATGAATTACAAACATTCTTAGGCCACTGCCATAAAAATAACTACAGATAATAACTACAGAAATCAACTGTCCGAAGGCACACGAGTTAAGACAATCACCCAATGTACATTCAAGTATTTGAACTCACTTGGACCGGTTTCTGCACCGGCAAAATAGCCTCAGCTTCCTCAGCATGCGTTACCATGAAAGGGACCCCCAACCTGTGTGTTGAAGTCTGCACTGCAACTAATTCGTTTTGTGTTGAAATCATGGCAGCCATGATTTTGGTGCAAAACAAATCAGTTGCAGCAAGGACTTCAACACGACAGGTTGGGGCTCATTAGTTTTTTGCAGGGGAATGGATGCGTTTTTATGATATCAATAAAAAAAATGTATCTGTTCCATTAGTTAAGTTCACGTTTTTCAGGGTTTAGTCAGACCACTGTTGACTTCCGACATTTTTTCGCTTTTATGCTCCATCATCTCTATTGTTTTATTTCTTAGTTTTATAAAAATATATTGTTGTAACGAGAAACAGTAGCTGAGAATCAATTATTTTTATTCAGCTAAAACATACAACTTCAGTATAACCAAACACAAAGAGTACACATTTGTATTCATTGCAAATGGCTGACTGCCAGTTTTTAACCGAGGTATCTGAACCTGAGTACAATTTGAAACAACCGAGTGAGCTATATTCATCAATTTATTCTATTTTTAAAATTCTTCTTTCTTTCTTCCAACAAGTCAATAATCAGCCTCTGGTATCTTACATGACAACCACTATACTGCTTCTTATGGAATTTTCATTGAAAAATAGAAAAGTGATTTTTAATTGCCTTCCTTAAGGTATTTTTTTTATGAGAGGGAAAGAGAGAGAAAAGTTGATCACCCCACCATTGGTACTTTATCAACCCCAAAGGGGCAAATTTGACCTCAGGAGGATTTGAACTAAGCACAGCAAGTCAGAATTAATAATACTGGTATTTCCCAGTGATGAATTGATGATGGTGAAGTTACCTGTGCTGATGGCTCTAATAACCACCTGGTATTTGATGGCTCTAACAACGATGCTAATTTGCTACAATATTTCAAAGAAGGCCTTTTCATCATCATCATCATCATTTAGCATCTGTTTTTCATGCTGGCATGGGTTAGACAGTTTGACAAGGACTCATAAACTGGAGAGCTGTACCAGGTTCCAGTCTGATTTGGCTTGGTTTCTATGGCTGGATGCCCTTCCTAAACCCAATTCACTTGGTTTGCTGTGTCTTCTCAAGCACAGCAAGTATCCAAATTTAATCAAAACAATATCAAGTAATTAAAAAATACAACAAAAGCAAAATGAAGCATATACATACCATGTCCGTTATGGTTAGGTTTTACCTCATGTACTGGAGTTCCCTTTGGAACATTACCGCTACGATCTTTGGAAACATTGGTTAATCCTTCTGACAAGCTGTAAGTTCGTGGCATTATATTTAGCCATAAATGATTCAAAACTTTCACTTTATTTCTAGAAAAAAAAAAGAAAGATAATGAAGAAATTATTATTTCTTAATTTCAATGACTAAAATAACAAGTACCTGAAACAAATTAATAAATAACAAACTCAAACATATTTCATATGATAGCAAAAAGCAGTGGAAATATTACACAAGAGAAGCTAATTAACCTTTCTGACACCAACCTACTTGACATCATTAGTTCTGACACAAAACAACTGGTTTCCAACTGTTCTTATTTACATCAAAACTTTCTAGCATAAGTTGCATTAATTGGCATGTTCAGTTGGGTGTTTCATTAAATTCCCCATTTGGTCCAGTCCTTGTTCATGTGCAGTAAATTCACCACCATCAATTCATCACATGGAAAGTTCACAGTCATCAATTCACCACAGGTTAAGTTTGCCGCCATCAAGTCACCACAGGAAAAGTTTGCTGTCATCAATTCACCACAGGGAAAGTTCACTGCCATCAGTTCCACCACAGGGAAAGTTGACCGTCATCAATTCACTGTAGTGAAAGTTCACCATCATAAATTCATTATAGTGAAAGTTTACCATCATCAATTCACCGTTTTTATTTTTTCAATAAAATAGTTTCTTAACTATTAATAGTGAGATACTATGAATATATTTTCTTGGTAAACTTTCCTCGTGGTGAATCTTCCTCACGGTGATCTTTCTTCACGGTGAATTGATGGCAGTAAACTTCCTCTGCGGTGAATTAATGAAGGTGAAGTTCTCCTGCAGTGAATTGATGGCAGTAATTGTCATTGAAGAGGTGTGGTGGTTGTGTGGCTAAGAGCTTTGCCAGGCTCTTTCCTGATAGGACCTTCCATGATCAACAGTTCAAAGAGTAGAGGCCAGACTAATATGGACTACCTCTTTCCAGAGGTAAAAATGGGTTTGTGCAGGGCCAATATCACTATCTAAGAAAAAAAGCAAAGTGACAAAAACATTGAAAACAATTCAAAACCACCAAAATCTGAGAGGGGAAGACTTTCCCTCAGGGAAACACAATGCAGAAACTGAAAAAGCAGAGAATCAACAGGGGGGATGCAGGAAAGACAAACTAGAGTCAAAAACAGTGAAGAAAAGTTGTTGATGAGCTAAGCTCAGTAGGCATCTAAGAGTTAAAAGACAAAAAAGGTGGGGATTTAATAAAAACCCTTTCAAATTGTTTATTATTTCAAATAAATAAGTAAACGAATAATAATAATTAAAAAAATAAACAAAAGACATGGTTACAAACAGTGTAGTAAGCAAACCCATATACATACACACAAAACACACATATTAGACATAGAGATGCATACGCATGTACACACACAAACATGTACAAATAAGGATACACACCACAGAAAGACAGAATGGAGTAAACAGAACAGGAGATACATGGGATGGCAAATCACAGAAGAGGTCACAGGATGTGTGACAAAAGATTTCCAGACAAAGGACATTAAAATGAGAATAAGAGCACTCAGAGAGTGCAAACCTCCACCAACACAACACCAATGTCCTCTCAATGATTAACCAGATGATTTTTAAAATGAAAATATCTGAAATAAAATCCTTCAATGAATATCACAAGACCTTTTGATTTTCTCTTCTCTTAAATTCCGGTCTTCCTTTCATAACCCTGTTGTTTTAGATTGATGTATAGAATTATGCATTTATGTAAGTATACTGTAATGTGTTAAAATGTATGTATAATCTCTTTCTATATATTTGTGTGTGTGTGTGTGTGTGTGTGTGTATAAAATAGAGCCGGAGTGAGAGGTGAAGGTAGGAGATAAACGGTAAAGAGAGCGTTGTCATCATCATCATCGTTTAACGTCTGCTTTCCATGCTAGCATGGGTTGGACGATTTGACTGAGGACTGGTGAAACCAGATGGCTACACCAGGCTCCAATCTGATTTGGCAGAGTTTCTACAGCTGGATGCCCTTCCTAATGCCAACCACTCTGAGAATGTAGTGGGTGCTTTTACGTGCCACCGGCACGAAGGCCAGTCAGGCGGTACTGGCAACGGCCACACTCTAAATGGTGTTATTTTATGTGCCACCTGCACAAGAGCCAGTCCAGGGGCACTGGCAACGATCTCGCTTGAAAGTCCTTACACATGCCACGGGCACAAGTGCCAGAAAGGAGACGCTGGGCACGATAGATGAATAATGAAGGAAGGAGTGAAAAAGCCGATAAACAGTGTTTGAAGTGTGAGTATATGTGTATGTAAAAGAGTGGCATGTTAGCGTGTGTGTGTGTGTGTGTGTGTGTGTGTCTGCAATGGAAATGGGATAGTAATGTTCAATGTTGAAAATGTGTGTGTATGTATGTGTGTACAAGAAAACTATGTGAAACTTTACATATACATGCAAAGTAAAAAAAATTGGAAAGATAATCCAGAATCCTTGTCTGGAATCAGATAGATCCTAAAATCTAATGAGATTGTGCCAGTCACAAGGCCAAACATCCCTGAAAGTTTCATCTGAATCCATCCAGCGGTTTTTGAGATATCTTGTCCACGGACGAACAAACACGACTGAAAACAACACCTCTGCCTTCGTTAAGGCACAGGTAATAATAAAACTGCAAAGTATATAATGTATTTCATTAGAAACAGAGTGAAGAATTATAAAACTATAAGAATCTAGACAATAATCTAACCATAGAAAAATAAATATTATACAGTGTTGGTAAGTTACAAGGTTGGACACTGGTGAATTTCATATTTTATTGAGTTCAAACAAATTTAATTCTTGGCTTAGTCACAGTCTATTAAATTGTTTAGATATCAATGAAGATCTCAACTTCATATAGTTCATCTGGTGCAAGTTAACTTAAATGTGGACTTAAGAAGCACACTTTGCAACTATGTAGTTTCAGGTTCAGACCGACTGCACAGTACCTTGCACAAGTGCCTTCTACTGTAGCTGAAGGGGAACCAATAACTTGCAAGTGACTTTGATAGATGGAAAATCGTGAAAGCCCATTTTTGTATATAGGCTTGTGTGTGTGTGTGTCTGTGTTTGTTTAGGTCCCTGTAACCTAACAATTCAGCAAAAGAGACCAATAAAATCATTATCATCATCATTTAACATCTGCTTTCCATTCTGATATGGGTTGGGTGGTTTGACAGAAAACTGATAAGCCAGGGAGCTGCATCTGGTTCCAGTCTGATTTGGCAAGGTTTCTATGACTGGATGCCCTTCCTAACACCAACCACTCCGAGAGTATAGTGGGTGCTTTTTATGTGCTACCAGCACAGGTGCCATGGATATGATACCAGCATCAGCCACAACTACGATCTCACTTGGCTTGACAGGTCTACACACGCACGGTATATCGCTAAAGGACTCAGGTACCTGCCACTACCTCCATGAGATTCAATGCTCAAACAGTGCTTTTTACATGCCAGTCAGATAGAATTTCAAAAAGTAAGTACTAGGGCTAAGAGTAAAATATGTTTTATACGACACATTCTGTCCGAAGTTTGAAAGTGTTTAGTTACAAAAAATTCATTTCTCAATGTGCCGTTCAAAGGGAAAAGATCCAGATCTAATAAAGCTAAAATATGTCTAGAGTTGTTTCCTGTACTTGCCAAATTAATTAAAATCACATTAGTCATTGAGGCAATGTTGCCTTGCCATTGTTAAGTATTTCTAACTAGATTTCTGATATTTGCTATATTAAGTATTTTTCCTTGGAGATAGTGTCTTTGAGTAGTTAGCCTAAGTGATTTAGTATTTTTTTTTTTTAAATATCATTAAAAGTATCTTTATCACAGAAACAATGGAGTCAGTGCTAGTGACAGGATGTGAGTTGTCAAACATTTCAGCTGGTCACCCAATACCATACATAATAAACAGACTGCTTTATATATAGCAGATCAAGTTATATTTTACAGAAACTGTCTTCCGTGAATAGCTAGGTCAATAGTCAATGAATTTCTTTTGATACACATGTATGTATATATATATATATATATATATATATATATATATATATATATTCAAGCCAGGCACATGCCATTAATAATTACTCAAGGTAGACAGTTGGTGACCTTTATGTAGTAAAGCACACAAAAAATAAACGAAACACAGGTGCGTGACTGAGTTGAAGGCAGATAGAATTCTGTCTTTATAACACATAAAGAAAACAGTGTTGTAGGAGTGTACACAACACGTGTACTACAGTACTACTATGCATAGCTTAAATACTGAGATTGATTCAAGCCTATGTAACAGAGAGAACAGAAGTGCTCACTAGTTCTTTTGAGGATTGATAGACCTTTGAAAAATGTTCCCTTTCTTACACTTGAAACAAGAGATAGTAGTATCATAAGCTGGACATTGAGGACAACCACATCACAGAAATAGCACCTTTGAGTTTGACAATGTGCAGCTACATAAGAGGTGTGATTTGTTTCAGAATTCAAAAATTCTTCTCAAGCCACTTCAGTGGAGGCTAATGAGCAGAGTCCTAAGCCTGCTAATCTTTCATGGCCGTTTCAAAAGCATGAACCTGATCTACAACCAAAGTTAGAGTTCTGTCTTGTAGCAGTCTGAGCAGAAGAGATTCTGATTAGGAATGTATCACAAATATATTCATCAATTTTGTTATCTATGACACTTTTGAAGTTATTGCCTATGCTGAATTCAATAAAGATCTTACATAATCATCAACAGGCTGTGGTCTAGCTAAAGTAGTTAAAACATCACATAAATTGTACACTCAATTTCAAAATATTCTTGGAAAACAGAATTCACTAGGAGCCTCAGACCAAAGTCACTAGATAATTTTTACATTTTGCAAAGACAAACAGCCAATGCTTAAAGGTACATGAAACCTCAAATGAAACTACATTGAGTTTTTCAGGTCACAGTCCACATTCCACACTAACAGTTGCAATTTTCATAAATTAAAGTGTGAATAACCCACAATAAAAGACAAATGAAATCAGGCTTTAATTTACTAAAAGCTCCACTGACATCAAACTGTAGACATAACAAGTAACAAGGATATTTATAGCAGATAATTGTTAATTAATTGCTGAATTAATTAAAGATAGTGTTCCCATATATATTTTTCTATACTTAGAACACAAACTGTTGGCAAAGTTCCACTGTATTTTACTTGGTTCAAACTAAAAAATCGCAATGGAAACTTCTTACTCCCTAATAATTAGAATATATAAACATATACCTTGTAAATTTTAGTATAAAGCTAAGAATGTATTCCCCAGTATCCCATTAGGATTAGATTTAGAAACTGCAGGTTGTTAATGCATTTTAATAACATAACATTCTATATCCCACAACAAAACAACATTAATTTAAGTAACAGTTACATTGTATATTTTTATCCTAATAATTGTAGCAGCAGTTGCAAAATGAACAATGTGATGCCAAGTTTAGGAACTTACTAAGGCAATGATACACAGAATTACTAGAATGTACGACAAAATAACTTGCAGTGTTTAGTTGTGTCCCGAATTAAGAAGCTATGATTTTCATAAAAAAATGTATCAAATGCAATGAGAAATATGCAACCCTCTACACAAAATATATCATCGTTTATCACTGTTCAACATCCATTTTCTATGATGGCATAGGTTGGACTGTTTGACAGGATCTGGTGAGTTACAGGGCTGCATTGTGCTCCATGTCAGCTTTTACATGGTTTCTATGGCTGGATGCCCCTCCTAAAGCCAACTGCTTTACAGTGTGTACGAGGTGCATTTTTCTTCTTTTTTTTTTTGTGCTACTGGCACTAGTGGGGTTGCCAAGTAACTTGCAAGATAGGAAACAATAAGAAAAGGGAAGATGGGGGAAAAGGCCCTCTCAACTAAGTGGTTGGGGTGGGATTTAAGAGGGTGGAGAAAAAATATTTGTGAACAACAAAAAACAGTTCAGTTAGGAAAAACAGGTAGGAAAAACAGTTCAGTTTCAATTGACAGTAATCAAACTGGGAAATTTCAAATGACACCCTACCCCAAAACTTACAAGTTTGATCTTAGCGGGTCTGAAGCAGCCAAAAGAGAAAACAAAACAAAAAATTAGAAAAAAAGTCTGTAAAGATGATGTTTGAAATGTTGCTTGATTTTCCAATCATATTTTGTCAGATTTTTAAAGACATTATTTGAAATTGGGAACCAAATTAATAACAGTAACTACTAGTATTGGAATGGAAACAAAGTAATTCTTAACTCATGTCCGTGTTTTGCTTGGTTTGTTGTTGCTGAACTCTAGGTTTACTCTAAATGAGCAGATCTATGATCAATGGCTCTCCAGTTGTGATTACACCATCATTTGGTTTAATTTGATGAAAATTTGGCTGCTGTTTCTAGCAGGGAAAATAAGTGACACACAACACCAAATGTTAATAATGTATAATTAATGAGTCAATGATTCCAGTGAAAATTACCTGTGTCTTATTGGAAAATTTATTGCATCCATTTCCATTTGTCTCGACAACTTTCTAAACAATTAATTTACAAGAAATGTTCTTAATGCATGATGAAGCTTTTGCATATTTCTAAAATAAAAACAAAGGAAAAAAAATAATTATGAATGGTGGGATTTTCTAGTCCTATGACTGAAAGTGTAGTAGTATCGACTAGCTTGCCAACAAGACTAGAGACTGTAACACTCATAAATTGATCCTGAGGGCCTCCTAAAAGCAGAAACTTGCTAATCTGGGTAAATGGGAAATTGGTCTAATGGAGGACTATGCAAAATATCAATTAAATATCATCAATAAAGCCACTATTTCTTTTCATGACAAACTGATACTAACTACGAACAGTAATAGTTACCACACTGAATAATGTATATATTTCCTTATGTCTGTATTTTTTTCCAATATACATTTTTTTCTTGGTAAAACTGAGAAGACTTACTCTGCTATATCACTCACCAGTGAGCCCTTGTCCTTGAAACATTCAAAAGATCAACCTCCTACAAAAGCTACTGACTTATAAGACCCATCTGCCACATTCTTTCAATTTGTAGTTTCCCTTCAGATCACACCATGTACTGACAGAATTTTCTCAGACTCACATAATCAATTTTGGTGTACCTCATCGTTTAACTTCAGTTTTTTCCCCCCAACACTATACTTGTCCACTCTGCTGGGTAGCTGGTGTTAGGAAGGGCATCCAGTTGTAAAAAAACCCATGCCAAAACAGACACAGAAGTCTATTGCAGAACAATTCCACTGTAGGCTACTTTGGGCAAGTATCTCCTAGTATAGCCCTGGGCTGACTAAAGCTTGTGAGTGGATCTGGTAGATGGAAACTGAAAGAAGCCATTTGTGTGTGTACATACACACACAACACACATATGCATGTGTTAGTGTATGTTTCTTTGTCTTTACATCACAATTGTTGTAAATGAATGTCAATCATTTCCAATATTCTGCATAATCATGTCAGATAGACAGACATGCAGGTAGACAGACAAATTGACAATGATGATATATATAGGAAAAGAGATGACAAAGAATGACCAATTATCTCATGAACCTCATTAGCTTATAACTGCTTCCACTATAAGGTGTGGTAGACTCCTAGTTGAGTGCCTCAGTAACACCCAACAGTTTTATCAGAGCCCCAAACATGAAGTACAATTTATTTGGGAAAACAAAAATATTTTAGCATACATTCAGGAAGGCAATTACCAACAAGAAAGCAAATGTGTGGGAGTATCAAATCATTGCTTTCTCATTGGTAGTTGCCTTTCTAAATGTATGCTTAAATGTCTTTGCTTTCCTAAATAAAACACACTTCATTTATGAGGCTCTGATGAAACCATAAGGGGGTTACTCAGGCACTCAACTATGAGCGGAAACAGTTGTAATCTAATGAAGTTCATAAGATAATCCATTATTCCTTTGTCATCTCTTTACTTATTACTGCTCTGAACCCGACAAATACTTCATTCAGAAGCATACATATACCAAGATCTTCACGAGGTTATTAGTATTGCAATATCTAATCAAAATATTAAAACACAAAAACTATCTGGAAAGATTCTAACAACTATGTGTGTGTGTGTGTGTGTAGTAATAAAAATAATAATAATCCATGGATGGAATTTATAAATATTCTGTCCATAAATTCCATCCATGGATTATTATTATCATTATTGTTGTCATTATTATTATTAGGTGAGCTGGTAGAATTGTTAGAATGCTGGGTGAGATGCTTAGTAGCATTTCATCTGTCTTTATGTTCTGAGTTCAAATTCCGCTGAGGTCAATTTTACCTTTCGTCCTGTCAGGGTCAATAAAACAAGTACCAGTTGAACACTAGGGTCGATGTAATTGACTCATCCCCTCTCCCAAAATTGCTGCCCTTGTGGAAAAATCTGAAACCATTATTACCTCCGACTTAGCCAAGGCGGGGGTATTATTTTCAGTTGTGTTTGTTTGTTTGTCCGTGGACAAGATATCTCAAGAACTGCTTGATGGATTCGGATGAAACTTTCAGGGATATTTAGCCTCGTGAGTGGCACAGTCTCATTAGATTTTGGGATCGATCTGGTACCTGACAAGGATTCTGGATTATTTTTGCAATTATTTTTAGTTTACATGTAAAGTTTCACATAGTTTATTGTACATGCATACACACACACACACACACTTACTCACACATTTTCAGAATTGGACATTACCATCCCATTTCCATTGTACACACACACACACACACAGTTGAGTGCCTGAGTAACACCTTACAGTTTCAACAGAGCCTCAAAAATGAAGTGCATTCTATTTAGGAAAACAGACATTTAAGCGTACATTCAGAAAGGCAACTACCAGTGAGAAAGCAATGATTTGATCTCCCACACATTTGCTTCCTTGTTGGTAATTGCCTTCCTGAATGTATGTCCATCCATGCAAACATACCTCTCTTTTACACACACATACTCACACTCCAAATGCTGTGTATCAGCTTTTTCACTCCTTTCTTCATTAGTCATCTATCACCCAATCCTTTCTCATTCACGCAACGCTCTCTATGCCACTTCATTTTGCCTTTCTCATTGTCATTACTTTCTCTAACTCCCTCTCAGTCATGGCTATTACTCTCACTACTTCTTCTTCACTACATTAGTATTTCATCTCGTCTCTCTTCACCTCTCTTTCAATATATGTATATTTGGATTATTTTTCTGTTTGAGTACAGTTGGGCTCATTTTTTAGTATTCTCGCTTGTGAGAACAGTCCAGTTTATTTCATTTATTCTCATTTTAAAATTCATCTCTGGCTAATCGTTGAGAGGATGTTGCTGTTACCTTGGCAGACGTTTGCGCTCTCTGAGTGCTCTTGTTATTATTATTATTACTATATTCATCCTGCATTATATCACCACAGCTTGGAGCAACCCCAAAAAACTGGTGTCACCAGTTGGAATCATTAGGCTGTAGATGGCATAATAGAAGAAGAGCTTTTATTAGCATATTCAAAATGTTTTCCCGTAAACGAACTTAAAGGATATGTTTGTGTATGTGTGTGTGTGCGTGCCCCACAAAATGATTGGTACTATGGTCCTGTGCCAAAAGACTCATTAATGAGACTTTTTAGCAAATATTCCTATGTATAATAGCAGTTCATCTATTAGTTATACAAGAAAGAGTGAGACAGCAGGAAATTAGGGGGTAAGTAATCTCAAGTAAACATAAAAAGAAAACTTCCTACACTCTTTTAAAATATTACAACCAAGTAACAACTGGCTACTTATGAAAAAAGAAAATCTCAACAAATGATCAAGGAAGAACAAAAAAAACAATAGAAATAAATAAAAGTATCTAACACAAGAAGTATGTTAGTAATACTACTTCCTTTTCCATAGCTAATTGGATACAACTTTCAGAGCTCTCTAACATAGTATATGCCAAATTCTGTGCCAAAATAATATAACCTTTCTGGCAAGGTCAGTTGTGACAAATTACTTTCCTGACTGACTCATTTTCTCTGTAATTTAATGTGTCACCTTATTCTTCTATAGTCTATTGACATCTGTATATTTTTTGCAGGGAGCAGTATCCATGAAGCCTTCCGCCTGCTAATTATTCTAACCCAGAAAGGAAATATCACTTAAAATAGATTATTCAAAAGACCTACTCAAGTATATATATATTATTTTTTAAAATTTTTGTCGAGTCAGTTTCTTGCTTACACACACACACATATGCTTACACACACACATATATGTATATACATATATATATATATATATATATATA
>NC_068986.1:38283817-38290489 GCF_001194135.2 Octopus bimaculoides | reverse complement strand
TATATATATATATATATATATATATATATATATTATATATTATATTTTGGTTGAGTCTGTCTCATATATATTGTATTTTTTATTTAAGTCGAGTCAGTCATTTGCATAAGAGAATGGAGTGACTTAGCCATTATAGTGTTGGCTAGATTGCCTTGCAATAATCACTACAGCTCTCTCTCTCTCTGTTCCTTGAGTTCAAATCAGCTTTACATTTCAACCTTTTCAGGTTAATTCATAAACTATCAATCATGTACCCTAGTAACTTTTTCTCTCTTTCATTCTTTCTATGTTCCTCTCTGGAGAAGGATGAACTCTGTGACAGTTATCAAATGCCTGATATGTGCTCCATGTCATGGTGGTACTTTTGCAATTTCATTGGTGAGAGCCCACGGCAAAATATCATTAATGAAGCTGAAGCAGTAATCTCTTGCAAGGTTTTTCAGTATCACTAAAATTTAATATTTGACCCTACCTTTGGTACCTGGAGTTGAGTGCTATTTTCTCCATCGTGTTTTGTAGCTGTGTTCTTGCACATACATGTATGTATACTTCCACATGCACAAAATGAAAATCTAAGCTTGACAATACAATGTTTGCATTCCAAGAATATAGATATACTTTCATGCTCACTGTTTAATATAATAGCACTCCCTAAGACAGTGAGCTGACAGAATCATTAGCACACCAGGCAAAATGCTTAATGGCATTTCTTCTGTTCTTGCATTCTGAGTTCAAATTCCACTGAGGTCAACTTGCCTTTCATCCTTTTGAGGTCAATGAAATAATTACCAGTTGAGCACTGGGGTCAATGTAATCAACTTACTCCTCTCACCTGAAATTACTAGACTTGTGCCAAAACTTGAAACCAATATAATAACATTCCCTGACTCCTACCTCTAACTGCTACCACATCCCCCTTCACTAAAACACTTATCCCTGTCTTTGTTCCCTGCTTCAACTAATCATTTAGCAGCATAAACTAGTATATTAATATTATAGATACTGAAATCCAGCAGGAAATATATAGTAAACCCTTATTCAACCCTGTTAAGTCAGACAGCAGATAAAACTAACAAAGTCAGTATTAAGAATGAGACTATCGGTGTTGCTTTCTGCCATCTTCAAATATCAATTTTTTAGGGAAATATTATACGTGAGCTGCATAGACATAAAATTGTAAATTTATCATAGTTATAAAGCTCACTCAAAAGTATAATCATAAATCACAATAGGAAACCTGCTTTCTTATTCTTTGTTATGAAATATTGTGACAGTTATGGCCACAACCAGTCATATCATGATACACACTAGATGGATGGTGGGTTAACTGGAGAATGACAAAAATGAGAACAAGAACTAACATTTAACAAGTACATATCATCCTCATTTAATGTCCATGCTCCATGGTCTGAATGGCTTGACAGGATCTGATGGGTCTGAGGTCTGCTTCGTGCTCCTAGGTCTGTTTTGGCATGGTTTCCATTGCTTAATACCCTTCCTAATGTCAACTACTTTACAGTATGTGCTGAGTGGTTCCCTCCTCCCTATAGCATCAGTACTAAAAAGATTCCATGTAGCCTGCAAAACTAGGATTCCCTTCAACTGTGAAGCTACAGTGGAGAGGCTGCACATCAACAGAAAATCAAACTAGTCAGAAAGAAGTTAAATGAGTTAAGTATGAAAGGTTTCTAACCTCTTATCTTACTATAATAGGCATTATGTCCATCTGTCTGTCTGTTCCCTCTTTACGGTCAAATGGCTGGACCAATGGTCATGATGTTTTGGGGGATTACAAAGGAGATAATCAGGAAGGCTTTTAGTGAAAAAAATGTGAATAAGTATGATTATTTAGTGGACATTGAGTTTGTATTGATAAATTATCTTTGATTTGTTTTTGTTAAAATTCTCGAGAAGAGGATTAACTCTGGATTTCCACCCCGTAGAGTTCATGAATTTAGAGGGTTTAGATTTGCAATACTATCCCTTTATTTCTCATCAT
Organism: Octopus bimaculoides; assembly: GCF_001194135.2. NCBI lineage: Eukaryota > Metazoa > Mollusca > Cephalopoda > Octopoda > Octopodidae > Octopus > Octopus bimaculoides. The sequence continues at coordinate 38,288,490 of NC_068986.1, read as the reverse complement.
AGATGGGCAGATTTGCAATCTTACTATAATGGGTATTGTGTTTGTCTGTTTGTCCACTCTTCACGGCCAGATGGCTGGACCAATGGTTACGATATTTTTAGACGGTCGTCAGGAAGGTTTTTAGCATTTAAAAATCAGAAAGTTTGATTATTTTGAGGATATCGATTTTTGAATTGATAAATCACCTTCACATTTTTATTAAAAATTCACTGACCATGAGTAACTCTGGATATTCATTGTATAGTTCATGGCTCCATTGTAGATAATTAGAAAACACCAATAGAGACCAAAGATACAAAGTGTGAAGAGAAGAAATAGGGCATGTCGATATTATTGATGACAGCAAAGATAGTCAGAAAGAACAAGTTAACAAACCATGTCCAAAGAAACCATACTGACAGTTGTGAATTCATTGATAAAGTAATTTCATACATTGACTAGTCAACAGACACTAATGTTCAGAAATATCATCAACATTTCCAGGGTCTTAACAGAATTCCTTCTCCAGACGCAGGTACAGCAAGAGAGACAACTGAATTTTGACCTTGTTCTTGAAGCCAAATCATCCTAACCCTGCAGCAGCTGTTGAGCTTGCTGATAATAATGATCAAACTGCCATTGACTCAATCACTCCTTAGTCACTTCATACTTCTACAAGTAGCAAGTAAGACGCAGCGGAGCATCACTGCTCTAATGACTCATAATAATAAGTTATCACTTCTACTCTACTCCCAATTAACCACATTCATCTCACATGTCATCTACCACAGATAAATGAAATTAACAGTTTTTTTAATATTAGCTTTTCAATTTTAGGGTAATGTTAAATAATTTCATGCTCCACTGGATGTGTAATTTAAGTGTACATGTTTGACGGAGTGCTAGTGTATTGAGAGAGCAGTTAGGCATAAGAGGAATTAGATGCAGTTTGCAAGAGAGAAGACTGCACTGGTTTGGTCACCTGATTTGGATGGATGCTGACAGCTCCATAAAGAAGTGCTGATCTCTCAAAATAGATGAAATACATGGAAGACATGGGATGAAGTAGTGAAGGACAACCTTCAGAACACTGAACCTTTCAGGCAAGATTACAAGGGACTGAGATATCTGGCATCTTACTGTACTCCAGAAGACCCATACTTGACAGCAGACGTGTTAAGGCCACTCTCCTGGTGAAGAGGATTGGCCAACAAAAGTTCTGTGCTGGTGCTGTGTAAAAGCACTCAGCACAGTCTGTAAAGTGGTTGGCATTAGGAAGGACATTCAGTCATAGAAACCATGCCAAATCAGACTGGAGGCTGGTGTAGCTCTCCTGCTTGCCAGCTCCAGTCAAACTGTCCAACCCATGCCATCATAGACAGTGGACATTAAATGGTGATGGTGATGATATATTTATGTTTTATAAAGTTATATGATAGTTCTAATATTTTCCGTAATTTTTTTACTGTTTATGCTGTTCATCATGGACAGTGTATATTTCCAGTATTATAAACATAAACCATTCGACTATCTGTTAACCAAAACAAATTCAGACAATTGGCTAAAATGAGCATTCTTTCCTCCTTTTAGTTCATTTTAATGAAGGTTCATTGTATAAATAAAACAGAGATTAACATTTTTAAGTTACTTAACTCTTTAATGTTCAGATTACTCTGTTAAATGTAATGCTTTTTCACTCAAATTGTTTTGAATTAATCATGCATTATTTCATAGCTTTGAGATTTCAATGATGTGATTATTTATTTTTAGAATGTCAATGTAGGTTAGGTGTGAGAGAGTAGATATGGCTAGTTCAAATATAAAACATGTAGAATATTTGGGCCGGATATGGCCAGCTTAAACACTAAAGAGTTAAAGTTTGTTGCAAAAAATATTTTCTTATAATGCAATAAAGAATAGTGATAGGCACAGATGTGGCTGTCTGGTTAAGAAGCTTGCTTCCCAACCATGTGGTCTTGAATTCAGTTCTACTATACAGCACCTTGTGTCTTCTACCATAGCCTTGAGCCAACCAAAGCCTTCTGAGTGAATTTGGTAGACAGAAACTGGAAGCCTGTCATGTTTTTATGTTTATATATATATATACGCACATACATGCATGTGTGTGTCTTGAGTTTGTGTTGTGTTTGTGCCCCAGCACCACTAAGCAATTAGTGTTGGTGTGTTAACGTCCTGCAGTTTGGCCAAAGAAAGTAATACGATAAGTACCAGGTTTTAAAAAACAAGGACTGAAGTCAATTTGTTTAACTAAACCCTTCAAAGTGGTGCCCCAACTTGGCTACCATCCAATGACTGACACATAAATAACAAAAGAGCCCAATAAAAAAAAAAAATTTTAGTTAGTTAATGGTGAAAATGATGCTGTTAGTTTTGCAATATTACTGCATAATATATCAATAATTTCAATGTAGTAATTTTCTCCACATTGCCAACTGGTGAGTTATGGACAGTTACAAACATGAACAATGGTAGAAAAAAAAAAGAGTATAGCCTCTATATGTACAACAGCAACCCCATCAATTCATTTTTATTCAGACCATATAAAAAGTAAAAAAAAAAAAATTATATATTCTGTAGTCCCAAGACTTAGCGTAAAACAGGGTATCTGGAATTACTAACAAAAATGCAACAACAGTACAACTACAGAGCATTCTGATTTGTTGAATGATTCTATGTTGCAGACTCTCAAAGCAATTACGAAACTACTGAGTTAAACTGTTAATAATTGACATTTCAATGTCTTATAACAAATTGGAGTATTAAATATTAACTTTTGAAAACATATAGGATTTGGATTCTTTTATTCTTTTATTGGTTTCAGCCATTGTACTGTGACTGCACTGGTACAAGGCTTATGTTCCATAGAGAGTAAAGCACTTAAAGCATAAAGCATATACATATATTAACTGCAATACTGATGTCTGGTATTTATTTTATCAACCTGAGAGAGGACAAAAGAGAAGGTTGCACAGCATAAGACAATGCAGAATTCAATATTGTTTCAAACTGTGGCACAAGGCCAGCAAGTTTGTGGGAGGGGATAAGTCAATAGCATCGAACCCAGTACTCAACTAGATCTTATTTTATTGACTACAAAGAGAAGAAAGGCAAAGCTGACCTCAGCAAAATCTGAACTCAGAATGTAAAGACGAGCGAAATGTCGCTAAGCATTTTGCCCAGCATGCTAATTATTCTGCCAGCCCACTGCCTTAATGCAGAATTTAATATTGCAACATATGTTACCTTCTAAACACTAAATTTTCCCCAGCATGGAAAGAAAAGATGTAATGCAAACAAATCAGTGTATATATGTATACATGCATACACCTGATAAGCTTCTGCCTACAAAATTTCACAAACAAAGCATTGGTCAATTCAAGACTATGGTACTAAAATAATAGGCTAGCAGGAGTTTGCAGGGAGATAGAACATTATATAGCTTTTTTTTATAGAAATCAGCGAACAAATTATTTACTCTTGTAACATTCATTGGTCTAAAAGGGTGACTGAGGAAACATGCAGCAAGGTTGAAACACCCTTACACCAGTGAATTGCATGTGTCATTAAGACATGTGATCAGTCCCACTGTATGGTACCTTGGGTTTGTGTTTTCTTTGGCTGACCAAAGCCCTGAGTGGATTTGGTAGGTGGAAAATGAAAGAAGCCTATCGTGTAAATATATGTTGTGTGTGTGTGTGTGTGTGTGTATCTTTGTGTCTGTTTGTCCTTCCACTACACTTGACAACCAGTGTGGTTGTTATGTCCCCATAAATTAATAGTTCAGCAAAGGAGATCGATAGAATATGTACCACACTTAAAAACAATAGGTACTTGGGGCCAATTTATTTGACTAAAATTCTTCAAGGTGGTGCCCCAGCATGGCTGCCATCTAATAACTAAAACAAGTAAAAGATAAAGATACATTATTGTCACTTAATATTTATTTTCCAAGTAACAGAACTTACCTATATTTTTTATGACACTCCCTAGAAGGTAATGGATTTTGGTGATCTGTTTTCTAACACAAGTAGCAATATCAGTATAAGTGGTACACAGGAAACATACACGTTGTGTTGGTGATCATATTACATCACTCGTGCACTTACCAACTGAACTGCCATGATAAAATTAAGTATTTACTCATTTGCTACAAACTGAGTAAGCACTCTATTGTACTTTGAAAGGTTTTCCAGCTAGTCAATGGCATAGCTCCTAACATGCTGCAAATCATAGTTAAGTCAGCTTGATAGAAGCTATCCCTCTCCAGGCACTACAGGAGGTGATCTCAAGCATTGCCAGCTAATGGACCATAAATCAATTTTATAGTGCCGCTGCTTTTGTGACAGCAAGTTGTGCCAATTCTGTGTTATTTTTTTCTTTCTTCAACGTAGTACAGGTGTGGCTGTGTACAGGTGCTGGTGTAGCTGGGTATAGGTGCAGGTGTAGCTTTGTGGTAAGAAACTTCCCAGCTACATGGTTCACAGTTCAGTTCCACTGCATGGTACCTTAGGCAAGTGTCCTTTACTTTAACCTCAGGCCAACCATAGCTTTCTTAGTGAATTTGTTTGATGGAAACTTAAAAAAGTCTGTTGAATATATGTGTGCATGTGTGTGTATATGTATGTGTGTGTGTGTGTGTGTGTGTGTGTGTGTGTGTGTGTGTGTGTGTGTGT
>NC_068986.1:38270919-38283737 GCF_001194135.2 Octopus bimaculoides | reverse complement strand
TATATATATATATATATATATGTATTCTTTTACTTGTTTCAGTCATTTGACTGCGGCCATGCTGGAGCACCGCCTTTAGTCAAACAAATCGACCCCAGGACTTATTTTCTTTGTAAGCCTATATTCTATCGCCCTTTTTTGCCGAACCACTAAGTTATGGGGATGTAAACACTCCAACATTGGTTGTCAAGCGATGGTGGTGGGGGCATACACAGACACACAAATATACATATATATATATATATATATATATATATGATGGGTTTCTTTCAGTTTCCGTCCACCAAATCCACTCACAAGGCTTTGGTCAGATCAAGGCTATAGTAGAAGACACTTGCCCAAGGTCCCACGTAGCGGACTGAACCCGGAACCATGCGGTTGGGAAGCAAGCTTCTTACCATACGGCCACTCTTGCACCTATATATATATATGTGTGTAAGTGTGAGTGTGCGCATGCGGGTCTTTGTGCCTGTGTTTGCCGCACCACCACCACCACTGACTACCAGTGTTGGAGTGTTTCTGTCTGTATAAATAAGCAGTTTGGCAAAAGAGACCAACAGAATAAGTACCAGGCTTTAAAAAGAATAATAAGTACTGGGGTCGGTCATACATTCAACTAAAAATTTTCCAAGGCAGTGCCCCAGTATGGCTGCAGTCTAATGAGTGAAACAAGTAAAAGATAAAAGATGAGAATAATCTGATCATTTCACGATAACATATCTTTTCCAAGAGCAATACAGTGTCAATGGAAAAGATGTGAATTAATAAACCTTCTGTTGGGTATCTTGTACCCTACACACTCAATTATTTGCACTCTTGATTTCTCTCTTATTTGCTTTAAGTAAATGAACAACTTAACCTTGTTAACAAAATAGCCAAGCTATTCCTCGAAAATATATATCTCTACTCAAATGTTATTAGTGGCAACATCAAAAACAATGTACCCCTAACAGAAATAACAAAGGTCTATTGTGAAAGCAAATCAAGGATTAGGTTCAACAGTATGCAACAAATTGAAATTCTGAAATCCAAAGGCATTGAGTTGGTTGCATGATTGTGTATCATTTTACATTGTACAATAAATAGCTTACATCTTACAATTCTGACTGAATACTGTTATGATCAAGATACATATATTGTAGGTTAACTTTATATGTTCCAACTAATTATTGGTTACAAATTTTGGCACAAGGCCAGCAATTTTAGAGGAGGGAGTAAGTCACTCACACTGATCCCAGTATTCAACTGGAACTTATTTTATCAATCTAAAAGGATGAAAGACAAAGTTGACTTCAATGAAATTTGAACTCAGAATGTGAAGACAGAGGAAATGGGTGCTAAGCATTTTGCCCAGTGTGCTAGCGATTCTGTCAGCTCACGGCCTTACTCCAACTAAATATTAAACTGTCCACCAAACAGTTATATATTTATTACTGAACAATGCTAACAGCAAAAACAGAAACCATGTACAGTACTTGAAAATACAAACTGTGGTGCTGAAATTTGTCAGAGAATTCTAACAACTCATTTTCTAAATGATTATATTTTCTTATTTCTTTATGAAAGAAATCAAAAGTAACTATGTTTTGTGTGTGTGTGTGTGTGTAAACTGTTCAGTTTGAATCTTACTTCTATTGATACAGCTGTCATTAATACAATCTATTATCTTAAATATAACCTGTATTTTTACACACCAAAGGAAGTCATTATCTTACTTAGTGCTGAATCAGTGTTAAGCTTATCAGGAACAGTTATAGTAAATATAAATACAAACTAGTTACTGCTTTCATTTAAACTGTATCTAAATTTTAGCTGCGTTACACACAGGAAATATTTTGTAACATCTTAGGAAATTACAGAAGGGTGACTAAATGCTTCATAAACTAGTTATAAATATATATACTTACTTATACATAACCTTGGACTGACAAGTTTTGTGAGAGAATATGGGAGATGGATACTGTATGAAGCCCACCTTGTGTGTTTGTGTGTACATTTTGCACATTGCAAGGAAAAGTGCTGAGCTGAAAATGCTGATGTGTGCTGACATTCTCTGTCAATTAATTATGTTAACTGTGCATTTTCAAAGAAAAGTAGAATGAAAAATCTCTTATTCCAAAAACAGGTGAGGGTTAGCAACAGGAACAACATCCAGCTATAAAACAATGCCTCAATATGTACTTGTCTAACCTATAAAATGAACAAACAAATCTGTAACTTATTACACATCTGTTTTAAAGAACATTAATAAAGCATGTTTGGTTGTATGATTGAAGGTAGACAAGGTAAGAAATGAGGTTAGTTCTTAGACAGATTAATTGCTCAGAGCAGAAATATGGTAGTGATATTTGTATCTTATTCCATACTAATATAGATTAGACAGGTATATTTTGCTACAATTATTTTACAATATAAGAACATCATTTCTGATTAGGTAATGCACACCCTGATCTAAAAGAAAAATAATGCTGTTATAACATAACACATGTGTAATTAAAACCAGGCTACCACCACAACTTGATAAAATTTCTAGCACAGCTGTTTGTAAAATACAAGAAAAAAAGAATAGCAGATTCAGTTAATGAGAATATCTGAGGTCTTAGAGAAAGCATAATGCTTTCTATTGAATTTTCCAGAAGTAGCTTTAAGCAAATAGCACAAGACACCAGCCAAGAGAGAATCATTTAAAGACATTAAAAAAAAATCTTCAAAATCATAAAACCTAACAATAAAAAGTAATCACCAGTGCTACCAAAGACAGTTAACAGTAAAAACTTAAATCAATATTCTAAAGACAATAACTAAAAAAAATAAACTAAAAAAAATGAAAAGTAATTCTTAGTGAGCTTAACCTTTTACAAGAAGGCTGACTGTTTAAATAAGATTATTAACGATCACAAGGATTAATTTAAAATAAAAGAATATTTAAAAAGACAAATTAGGAATTCTTTTTCCATTTTTGATAATAACCTGACCCCACATCACTATCCAATCACATATGTATTGTTTTGTCACATTTCACTTCAATATCATGAATAAACATCTGGCTGATGGAAAATAATTAAACTTCAGACCAGAATAAACCTATATTTTCTTTAGTCTACAACTTTGTATTTTCAACCATATCAATGACCAGAGATAATAATGAAACTAGAAAAGTCATCATCATCATCGATTTAATGTCCACTGTTGCACAATTGTATGGACCAGACAAATTTTTCTACAACCAGATGCCCTTCCTCTCACCAACCCTCACCTGTTTCCATGTAAGATAATAAACATTTCCCCAAACCAAGACATGTTTTTCACAGAAGACTGGAGATGAACAGCCTAACTTGTATGAGGATGATGCTCATTTACAATCATCAGGTAATGTCTAAAACAAGAGTACACAAACACACACACAAAGCAATGGATTTCTTTCAGTTTCCATCTACCAAATTCACTTACAAAGCTTGTCAGTCCAAGGCTATGTGCAAGTAAGGATATATATATATATATATATATATATATATATATTGCAAGTTTATGAATCATTAAATCATTTTTCTGCCTGAGCTTTAGTAGAAGACACTTGCCCAGGGTGCCACACAGTGGGACTGAACACCAAGGCAAGAAGTACCTGTCAAAAATAATGGAGTTTATTTAAATATGGAGTGAATTATGCAAACAATGTGTGCGTAAGTGTAAGATAGAGGCAGTGACATTTGCCTATCTTTAGGGATATGGAGAGTGAGGACAGTAGAAAAGTAATTAGGCAATAATGGAATCTCATGTTAATTTTGATGAATAAGCATTCAGTGGTTTGATCAACTGGACAACTTATTAATTCAGTGTGCAAAAAGGTTGAACATTCCTTAGTCACATATACCCTTAGTGTAAGGTTCAGGTAGAATCAACATTAAACAAGACAAGACTGGACTTTTGAATTACTCTGTAATTCAAAAGTCCAATTTCTAGTGTATAACAAAGTGAAGAATGAAACAGTTTTCAAAATGCTCAAACATCAAATAAGGATTTTCCAAAATCTTAAATTGTGTTTTGAAAAATATCCATGATGCACCACTGTGCTGCAGTACATTGTTTGAAACCACCGTTAGAGAGATATTTATACTTAACCCAGATAATTCAGACCTGATTAAAATAAACATGTGGCCATTTTCCTTCAATGTTACAATAAACAGAACTAATCTAAGAGTTAAAAGTTTTTATTTTCAATACAAGAAATGTATAGCTCTGTCTGAGTAATAAATATATTACAAAGGTCATATAAACAGTTGCCAAGGTCATATAAACAAAATAGGTGCAATGAAACCTGCAACATTACATTCCAAAAGATGTATCTGTTCTAATTCTTGGTTCATTTATATACAGGAAGATTAGCTTACCTATTGTTAGAATAGGTTGTAACAAATGGAATATTAAATTTGCTGCATTCATAACAAGTTAAAAAAATACAAAAAATATGTTACATGATATAAATGCATGTATTTCTGATGTTTTTCTTTTTTTTGCCATCATCCCACCACATACACCATCATGGATGATGTTTTCTTTTCCATCATGTTCATTTACATATTACTGGAACAATTGCTTTTACACTGGAGGAATGCTTACCACTTCTCCAAGAGATAGACTGAGGTAGAACTTTTATATCAGCCAAGGAATTTGAGGTCCCATGATCAGACATCAAATTGTTTAGAATTAAAAAGGTTTGTTGTGAATTCAAGTTCCATTAAGAATGACATTGCCTTTCATCTTTCCAGGACTCAATAAAATCAGTACCAGTCAAGTACTGAATCAACAAATCACTCATGCCTCTTGTATTAAAGACAGAAATCATTGATGGAGACCTTTGGCAATATGCCATGCTTGAGAAGACCCATCAAACCAAGTGAAATCATAGTTATGGAAGATACTGGTATCACACAACTGGCAACCATGCTTGTGGCATGTAAAAGCACTCATTATGCTCTTGGAGCAGTTGGCGTTAGGAAGGGCATCCAGCTGTAGAGACCATCAGACCGGAGCCTGGTGCAGCCCCTCAGCTTACCAGCCCTGGTCAAACCATCCAACCCATGCCAGCATGGACAACAGACATTAAATGATGATGTGTATTTTTGCATCTCAGATGATGATGATGATGATGATGATAATGTGTATTTTAGCATCTTAGAACAACATCACTCTACAAGCTTTAGCTTCTCTAGCTGTTGAGAAGAGGAACAGTTATTTATAGGAGAGTTACTTGTGATAGATTGGTATCATATTCAAGAGGATAGTTTATATTTTATCCAGTCAATGCAACAGAAACCACAGTCAAACACTGATTTTACAGAGACTATAAGGTTAATTTCTATATATATATATGTGTGTTGACACAGTACACATGTATAACTACACCTTTGACATACATCTTGATAGTTCTGAAGAAAGTTAGAAAGCAAGCAGTTAAATCTTATTTTCATAAAAGTCAATAAACACTCATTCAAGGAGCTGCACCTTCTTTCCACAAATACCAGTCTAAGCTATAGTGCCTACAGAAGGATGCTGAGATTACAAGCAAACATTTGCCCTCGACATTGCTAAATAGCATTGTTTATTTCATAGTTTTCTTCCTTAACCTTTGGCTCTAATAACAGTGATTTGCCTATGCAAGACAGGAGCATTAAATATATTTATCTGCATATCTACATACAAACATATATGTACTGTATGGTTAAGAAGTTTGCATCCCAATCACAGTTTCAGGTTCAGTCCCTTCACATGGTACCTTAAATGAGTGCCTTCTACTATAATCCCAGGCTGACCAAAGAATTATGGGTGGATTCGGTAGATGGAAACTGAAAGAAGCTTGTTTATTTAAGAGTATGTTTACATTTGCACTTATCTGATAATCAATGAGCTATAAGTTGTAACTTTGTTGCTATTTCCCTTGTCAACAAACCATCTGTTGGCTCTGCGTCCTCAAGTGGCTTTGTGAAATAGTAGTTCATTGACTTGAAAAACGTAAGGATTAGCAACAGGAAGAGCATCCATCTGTAATGCAACACCTTAAAAACAGTCTTCTAGGCCATGCTAGCATGGAAAAACAGACATGTTTTTCACCAGACAAATAAAAATATATACGCACATGCACATGTACTAACACACATTCAAAATACAAACAGTAATCAAGGCTAAGTGTACTTATTACTTTTCTTTATCTGATAAAGTTTGTTTTTTCCATTCAACCGTAGAGATTACTCTTCATCATTTATTTTTCTTTTTTAAGTTCATTTTGCAAGTTCTATTCTTATACATTATCTTGATACTGTCTTTCCCCATTTTGTATTCTTGATAGGGTAAACATGATAGTCTGTGTTTAGAGATAAGAAAGAATGGACACTGAAGAAGTTGATGATAGGACTGACACACATAACTACATAATTCTCTTGCTACTATTCCTAATTAAATTTAATTTATGACTCTAGTACAGTTTAATGATATTACCTTGAACTAACAGCTACTACCACAAACAAAATTAAAAAACAGAAATACCACTATGTGTGTGTGTGCACGTGTGTAAAGGTATGGGGTGTGGCTTGTGGTCTTGGGTTCAGTCCCACTGCATGGACAAATGTCTTCTACTTTAGTCTTGAACCAACAGAAGACTTTGGCTGACAGAAACAGAAATGAGTTCATCATGTGAGTGTATGGGTATGTGTGTGTGTGTGTGTGTGTGTCCTTGTCTGGACATCAAATGATGGTGGTAAATGAGCATCATTGTTATATAAACGAGGTTGTTTGCATCCAGTGAAAAACATATCTAACCATGGGGAAAATATTACCTTGCTTGGAAACAGGTGAGGATTGATGACAGAAACGGCATCTGGCTATAAATAAAATCTGTCTCAAAGGATTCCATCTGACCCATGCAATCATGGAAAAGCAGACATAAATGATGATGACATATGTATGCATGTGTTATGCTTTTTTTCTGTGAAAATTTGCTCAAATGCTTATGTAGTCTGATGAAAGTTGTAGCATGGTGGTAGAAATGTTTTAAGATAAAATATGCTAGTTCTACACCTTGGTTTGTTAAAACTGTCATTACTATTAATATTTCTACAGAGCAAAAGGTAGTGAGCTGGAAGAGTTATTAGCATGCTAGGCAAAATGCTTAGTGGCATTTCATCCCTCTTAATGTTTTGAGTTCAAATTCCACTGAGGTTGACTTTGCCTTTCATCCGTTTAATTGTTGATAAAATAAGTACTAGTTGAGCACTGGGGTCAATGTTATCAACTTAACCCATCCCCTATAATTGCTGGCCTTGTGCCAAAATTTGAATCCAATATTTCACTAGAGTGAAATGCTTCTTGATAATACTCAATGGCCCTGTTGATTTTTCCAGTTATTTGGTTTAGAGATACACATAGTAAAAGGCATAAGACAGGGAGATATCACTTTCAAACTACTCACAGACTGCTTGAAAAAAAGTGTTTTAGAAAGATGAAATAGGAATTAAAAATCGACACTGAATTTCCCACACACCTTCAATTCACAGACAGTATAGTTCTTGTATTAAGAGATTTGACTGAACTTGAAACTGTTAGAACAACTAAAAATAAAAAAGCAAGACTAGAACAACTAAGTATAACCACGAAATAAAGAAAGAATAAAATGTTCAGGTATGGCAGTGTGGTTAAGAAGCTTGCTTCTTAATCATGTGGTCTTGTGGAGTGTATTCTACAATAGCTCCAGGCTGACCAAAGCTTTGTGAGTGGATCTGGTAGACAGGACTTGAAAGAAGTTTGTTTGGTGTGTGTGTGTGTGTGTGTGTGCGTGTGGTGTGTGTGTGTATATGCTGTTTGTGTGTGTGTGTGTGTAGCCATGTGTTTGTGTCATAACTCATGTTCCAACACTCATCTTAGTAGATATTAATCATTGTTTCATTTACTTCTAAACATGTATACAAGTAATCCTACAGCAATGAATAGACCTTCCTTGCATGGAGACCTTGGAAACATCCTCCAATAAGGATATGAACTTCCTTCAGAAGCACCAAATACACTTACTACAGTTATCAATCTTATACTACACTCTTCTTATGCATAAACAACAACAAATTACTAAAGCCTTTAAAGTTGTCACAAATACTACACTTCCAAATTTCTGACAGCCTTTCATAGTGGCCGTCAAACCTATATCCCAAAGGTTAAGCTTTCTTTACATAAGGAAGAAATACCGATGTCCTGGCTATCTGTTGACTTCCTACAAAACCCAAGTCAGATTCACATTAGTATAAGATTCAAATATCCAAAATATTACTGTTACTACAACACAAATAACACAAGCTGCATACAAAAGAAAGCTATTCAGCTGGTTGATATATAAGACACACCCATCAACAGGCTACAATCACTAAAGGAGCCTGTGTATGGTCACTCAACTTGATTAAAATACCAGCTACTTTCCCCTCAAATCTAAACCCAATGTCTTTAACAAAAAATACATTAGATAATACAACCCCAGAAACCCCTAATAAGAAAGGGTGGTCATGGCTGAGGTTCTTTTAATTGCAGGTTTGGTTGACCTAGGTTTAAATAACAACCACTGGCACAAATTCAGTCATTTCTCAGAATGTTTTTTTCTATTGCTACTAACTATAATGGCATCTACTAATCTCTATATTACCCAAGACATTTCTCCCATTCATATCTTCCTAAAGAGCTGCAGTATCCTCTACCCATGATTCCCAGCCTCAACATCAACTGCATTGATCTCACTAGACTGAGTAAAACATACAAAAGTCAGATACACAGCCCGTCCTCTTCCTCCATCTAATTAAAAAATAACATACAATCATAACTGTTTAAATTGGCAATCGTGATGAAAGTACACAATGCACATCTATCACAAAAGAGTGTAGACAAAGTTAATATTTAATATTCCCATATTGCAGTGTTCATGGTCTGGGGAAAATTATCCTCGATGGAAGCATTAAATATTGACCGACTTCCCAGGCTTTCAACATAAATATTTTTCTTACACAGTAAAAGTGTTGTGCCCAGATCTGTACTTATATTACAACACTGGCACTGAGATCTGTACTTATATATATGACACTGGCACTGAGATCTGTGACTGAAGTTTGATGTCTTGTGACTACTTCTTCCATTACTTTCTGAAAAATGAACGACTGTCACAACTTCCCAACTTTTCATCCTAGCAATTGAGTGTTGCATTCAATGAATAATATATGTAGTATGCATATGTGTATACTGCAAATAACTGCAATTTCCTTCCACTCACAATATATTATATTTGAGGTACACAAGTATTATATTCACAGGCTACATTTATGATCAATGGGCACTTAGCTTCTTTTGATTGTACACATATCAAGTTATGCACTTCCCACACAAATTCATATTGAGTACTTTTATTTTTGTAGAATAAAAAAGTATGTACATACATATATTATGAACAGCATCATAATTTTAATGTTGATTTTTCCATGCTCACATGGGTTCACAGAATGTGTTGAAGCCGACTTCTCTCCAAGTGGATGCCCTTCCTACTGCCAACCTTTATTTGTTTCCAAGTAAGGTAATATTTCCCTTTGACCAGACATGATTGGAAACAGAGGATATTGCCTAAATAATGGTGACACTCATTTACAATTATCACATAAAGTCAAAGAAAGGTAACCCTAACATTAGTACCAGTTACGCACTGGGGTCAATATAATCGATTTAATCTGTTTGTCTGTCCTTGTTTGTCCCCTCTGTGTGTAGCCCCTTGTGGGTAGTAAAGAAATAACACAATGGGATTCTTTCAGTTTCTGTCTATGAATTCTAGGGTCACAGTAAGACACACTTGCCCAAGGTGCCGCATAGTGGAACTGAACCTTAAATGACGTGGTTGGGAAACAAACTTCTTACCATACGTGTATATACATATTTTACATGCACACACACACAAATATATATATATATATATATATATATATAAGCCTACATATAGTTAACACAATTTTTGGTCTGTCTGAACTTCCTTTTGTACAGTGCATGTGCAGATACAAAACTAGGTAGACAGTGACACTGGTATGAGAGTGTTTAACCCGTTAGCATTTAAGCTGGCCATATCCAGCCAAAATATTTAAACCAGTCAGATCTGGCTTCTCACATCTACCCTACAATGTCATTCTAAAAAGAAACAATCATATCATTGAAATCTTGAAGCTATGAGATAATGCATCATTAATTCAAAACAATGTAAATAAATAAGCAATACATTTGACAAAATGATCTGAATGCTTAAAAGGTTGATCTTTTAATATTTAAACTGGCCATATAAGGCCAAAATATTCTACTTGTTTTATGTTCAAACTGACCAGATTCAGCCTCTCACACCTACTCTAAAACATCATTCTAAGAATATACAATCATATCATTGAAATCTCAAAGCTACAAGATAAAACCTGATTAATTCAAAACAATGTGAACAGATAAGCATTACTTTTTACAGAATAATGGGAATGCTAACGGGTTAAGCAAAGCCAGAAAATGCAACATCTTTATTGCAATATTTTCAACCAATCAAATCAGGTGCTACCATTCACTCTGAAACTCACAGTACACTGCCATTAATAACAGAATGAAAAGGAGAAAAGAGCAAGAACAAAATATAGAGATTGAAGTAAAGGGTAACCATTCTTTAGTTTGATGTTCAAACATCCGTAATTGCAGCTTATATAAAACCAACATACCATTACAAAAAAGTTAAGCCACAATGCACGTAATATTGCAAAGGAATATTGCTCCATAAATATCTAAACATTACATTAACTGTAACATGCAAGTGCATATACACATGCATATGTACACACACACACACACCTATGTATCTCTACATTTCTAGATAAATATATATATATATATACAAACATACATACATATCTATACATACACTTACACTTATGTACACACATGCTTATACATTTATATACATACACACACACATACACATTAAATCTTCCTATCTGAAAATTAGATCAGCATTACTTTGAAAGATCTAATACAGTTTTCACATGCAACTGGCAGCAACCATGTGATGTAACTGAACATTTCATTATATTTAATGTTGCTTAAAACGTAGGTTTTCAGCCAAATTAAAAAAGACATTTCTAAGGTAAACTTTTATCCAGAAATATTTAAGGTGAGCTTTGAAGTTTAGCCTGGAACAAAAATTTACTCGACAACTTGTGACTTTGGCAATAACATATATTTAAAAATTTATGTTGTTTGGGTTTCGGTTGTCATAAAATTCTAACATTTTAATCAACGCTTCTTCTCTCTCCCTTTTGCTCTTTCCCTCATGCATGTGCGTGTATGTGTGTGTGTGTGCAATATGTAATACTTTTACTTACTAATCTAAAATAATTGGAGAAGGCTGGATATATCTATTGCAATTATACAACACAGCAATTATTTTGCTGCCATCACGGAGTACTGAAATGTGGCATTTAATCAATAGTGAGGAAATACCACATAAACAATCTAAATTGAAGATAGAAACACAGTGGAAGGTTAAATGTTTCCAGGATTGGTGAGAAACACCTAAAGCTATTTTTTTTTTCTTTTTTAAACAAGATTACATGTCTTGGAACAGAATTTATTCGAACCTAAATTTCGAGTAGCAACCAATGTTCACTTTACTATCTATGGGAACGTTTTTACAAAAGAAGAATAATAAAAATATGTTTAAATATTAAATTATATTAAATAAAAAATAAAAGCATGATTAAATCATATAGATATATGAAAATTAAGACAAAATTATGAAAATTAATGGGAAAAAGTAGCACTGTTTCTCGAAATATTTGAGATGAAGGTATGTAGGCAGAAAATATTAACAGGTGGATGAAATAAGGAGGTTATAGTTTATTCCCACTCAAAAGTAGATGTGTTAGGACACAAAACACTGCATTATTTACTGTGTGAGAACCTCTTATATGGACTTATGATGCATATAAGCACTGGTGTTTATATTGCTAGTGGGAGATAATCATCAACTATCGCCAAAGGGAAGGTTGTATTTGAAAAAGGTATATTCCAGGAAGTGATTTTTTTTTTTATGGGATTACACCCCAAGGAAATATGAAAGTGGCTCAGCATGTATAGTTAGATTGTTTAGCATCAGACCAGAATATGATCAAGCAGGCCTATGATCAACATCTTTTTTAAATATCAATTCTTTTTAAGTGTAAAAGAAGCTCAAAGAAGGAATTAAATTTCCTTCATTTAACCACCTTAATGTTATGATTATAATTATTTTACGTATTCTATTTTATATCACACTCGATGTAAGATGAAAATAAAAAACAAAAAATCTTAATGCTTTAGTAATTTATCCTATTAAATGTCACCTTTGCTACCATAAAAGGAATTATTACTTCATTTTTAATAATCATCCTAATAATGCCAATAGTATAGAAACATATTACTTACAAAGGATTTTTTCCCCCCATTTTGTAATAGGCACGAAATTAAAAGCAAAGTTTAAATATTCTGCAAAGAAATGCACTGGTTCCTCTTAGAAATTCTATGTTATATTTTCAGTAGATTCAGTTTTTGACAAAAACATGCTTCTTTCATTTGCTTCATTGTGCTATGTTTGAGTAAGTGCTTTATCTTTTTTCTCAGGATGACCTGAATAACCAATCAGTCCCTACACACTCAAAATTTATTAGTTATTCAGTAGTACATTTGTATTTTGACGAAAAGAGGTTACAGAGAACCAGTTACAACTTTATGAGGTCCTTTCCACAATG
>NC_068986.1:38264954-38270909 GCF_001194135.2 Octopus bimaculoides | reverse complement strand
CAGAGCTTAAACATTAGCATTCTGACATATATATGTTGTATTTGCATAATAAATAAGTAAATAAACGTAGAGATTTTCACTGAATAGCATTGTTAATATTTTACAATATGTAATATATGTATCCTTTTCCTGACAACAGAAAGTGAATTTTCAATAAAATCAATACTTTATGTTTTGAAAACCTTCCACACAGCTGCACAGACTGTCATATTTATTTTCTTTATGATTCTAGAAAGCTCAAGCAGTTAGGTTAACGCTGAGAAGACAGTCTATAATATGCTAAGTACACAGTTCAGAAGTTCAGGGTTTTGTGCTCAAACGCATCAGTATTTCCTTTCATTCATATCAGTAATATACCATAGGTGAGAAGACAAAGACTTCTTTGTGTTAGACAAAGAGAAAACAGGGAAAAAAATATTCCAGAAAACAAATGATGAAATGTTACACTATCGATAGAAGTAATACTAGATTGATCAAACAACAAGAGTTACAGTCTATTTTTATACCAGTAAAGTCTGAACTTCACTTTAGTTTCAGAGGTTTTGGTTTCCATTTTGACTCTTTAAACAGAACAGCTGTTTAGATAAGATGTTATTTTGAATACATGTCTAGATAGGATTTCTGATTACAAAAAAAAAAAAAAAAAAAAAAAAAAAAAGTGTACTTTGAAATGATGATGCTGATGATGGCATCTGGATACTTTTTAAACTCGATTAAAGAAAATTCTACCATTTTCTAGAAGAAATTTTAAAAGTAAAATCTTTGTTTGCTGGAAATCTTTTCAAGATAAAGTACTTTCTACAACTCTAATTATAATACTGACACGTATAATCATACTTGAAGATAATTACATTCGTCTATTTTGTTAGCTGCTCCAAAGAATTTCCTACAATTGAATTTGAATTTATGTGCTACTAACCAATTCATGATTTTCTGAATCTAATTAAAAAAAAAAATACCTCATGAGCTTTTCATGTTATAACCTCTATTGAAATTAGACAGCAGTCTAGCTTCAGTACTTAACTACTTTCTCTTTCAGAATTACTTCACAACACAAATGATGATAAGTCAATGTTGCAAGGAATTTGCCTCTCTAAGTAAGATAACACTATTGGGATATACTACTTCATACTAGCATGGATAGACTGGAAAATTCAATTTGTATATAAAAGTGAAATTCATAAGCTTTTCTTAATCATTACAAAGATTTGATTCAGATATTGGACTAATAGATTTGAATCAATTAGTCCAATATCTGAAAGCATTTTGATATGTTTAAAACTGTATGTTTGTTTAACCCTTCTGTAACCATATTTCTATTGTTTCAATTATGAATTTAGTAAAATAACTTTGTCATTATTAATGTGGAAGAGGAAAACCCAGGAAAACATGGGCCAATCTCAAACGCTGAAAGAGGATGACAGGGGACCAAGATATGTGACACATTACTGTACTCAAGAAGACCCACTCACCACAACAGAACCAAGGTGCCACGTAAAAAGCACTGGTGCTGGTGCCATGTAAAATGTACTGGTGATGGTACCATGTAAAATGCACCTAGTACATTCTTTTAAGTGGTTAGAATTAGGAAGGGCATGAAGCCATAGAAACCAAGCTTAAACAGGCTGGAACTATGTGTGGCCCCTGGCCTTACCAGTTCCTGCTAAGACATCCAACCCATCCCAGCATGGAAAACAGATGTTAAATGTTGATGATGATGATAACAATGTTTGGTAATGTAAATTAACCTGAAAGTTTAATAGAACTTTTTGATTTATATCACTTTAAAACTGGAAGTTTATAACATAGAATTGGGAGCAGGCTGATATCAAAAGGGATATAACACTTTTAGATATGATTTATGGGTTTATATATCAATGATTAGCAGCACAACATATCTATTGGTTTCAAGCATGATAACTCACTCAACCCTTTAGCTTTTAATCTTGCCATATTCAGCCCAAATATTCTACCTGCTTTATGTTCAAATTGACCAGATCTGGTCTCTCATACCTATCCTACTATGTCATTCTAAAAATAAAGTCATATTATCAAAATCTCAAAGCTTCAAAATAATGCATGATTAATCCAAAACAATATGAATATAAGAGTAACATTTGACAGTAATCATCATCATCATCTAATGCCCATTTTCCACGCTGGTGGTTTTACAGGAGTTGGCTAGCTGAAGAGCTGGCTGAGCTCCATGTCTGCTTTGGCATGGTTTCTATGGCAGGATGCCCTTCCTAACACCAACCACTCTACAGAGTGTACTGGGCACTTAGATTCTGCAGTATCAAATCATGTGCTTTGTTACAGACAGTGCAGAAATACAGTGAAATACAATCATTGGAAATATATGAAACAATAAAATAAATTGTTTTCTCGGAACTTTAATTCTAGCAATCTCAGTGTAAATCTTTCTGTGGCTGTGTGATTAAGAAGCTTGCTTCCCAACTATATGGTTGTGAATTCAGTCCCATTGCATGGCACTTTCTACTACAATCCTGGGCCAACCAAAGCCTTGTGAGTGAATTTAGTAGATGGAAACTGAAAGAAGCTTGTATATCTATAAATATGCATGCGTCTGTGTGTGTATTAGTGTGTACTTTCATTGAGACATCATGGGATGAATGTAAATGAGCATCGTCATCATAAAAGCAAGGTTTTTTTCATTTCTTCAATTATGGAAAAATATTACCTTGCTAGAAAATAGTTGAGGGTTGGCAACAAGAGGGGCATCTGGCTGTAGAAAATCTGCATCCCATCAACAAATTCTATCTGACCCATGCAAACATGGAAAAGTGGATGTTAAATGATGATGGTGATAAGATATCATTATCCTAATTTTCTCCAAAAATTATCTTGAAAAATCGTTTTCAGCTAATAATATATTTTATGTTTTCCATATATGTCTAGATATAGTTACACACAGAAAAGTGCTTTTTTTTAATAATTTTTAAATGTTTTAATGTAATTTCAAAATGTGTAATTTGTAATAAAAAGAATTTTTAAGAGTCAAACATTAATTTAAGCACTAAATATTATAAGCAGAAAGTGATTATGCCATGTTCAAACCTTTTCCCTAGAGTTTTAGCAATGTAGGTATAATTAAGAATCAAAATAAAACCTTACAGTGCAGACCACACAAATAAAACATCAACATAAATATACCATAATAGATGACAGAGACAATTAAAAAATGGCTGCACACTTCACACTGAAGTCAAAATAACTTAATATCATGAACAAATTATTTTTACAATTTTTGTGAAATCTGTCTGTCTGTGACATAATTTCTGGTTGGGTTCACAACTCTCCCTCTTTCTCTTGCTCTCTCCCTCTTTCTCTTGCTCTCTCCCACAGTATGTATGTTCACAGTCACACACATTATATTTCTCAGCACAGCTGTCAAAGACATTAAGCTACCACTTTTGAAAATAAAAATAAAAGTCTCAAAAAAGTTAATTTTTATGTGGAAAAAAAAAACTTATAAATCTCCATTCTTTGAATTTCTCTTTAAAAAAAAACTAATAAATAAATAATAGTTTTTCTTTGTTAAATTTTAATCAGTTGCTTTCTTTACAATACTACTAACATGTTCACATATGGTCAGTTGTATCACTCTCAGTAGAGTTGGGAATCTGTCAAAGGTAGAGATTTTTGCCAGTTAAAGTCAATTTACTATACCAAAATGATCTAACAGACATCCTAATTATAAAAATATTAAATTCACTAAAAACATTGTCTACATAGACATTGTTGATTGTCAAAATTTCCAGTCTGTGATTTATTGCACATAATGTCATATACAGAAATAAAAATGTATAGAAACTAATATGTATTTTGACCTATTGAATGTTTCTTTTATTTTGATATTGTTTTACACTCTTTTACTTAATTCTTTGTTGAATATATATATATATATATACCTATATTTCAGTGAAACAAAGTATTACTTACTGTGGGCATGAACCACAGGTCATGCACTAGTTATAGTTAGACTCAACTAACCCAAATTTGTTAACTGCCAGCATCTTTCAGGCTGAAATATGATACTAATCAGTGGAATATCAATACAGCTAGGATAGCTTTTGTTCTACACCATCAGTTGTTTTATCAATAGACCTTTCAAAACATTACACTTATTACAAACAAATGTTACCATACTAACCTAAATCCATTTCCTAACTCTTCTTTATAAAGATAACTCTAAATCTAGCTATTTATAGTTTGAGCTGAATAAAACTAAAATAACAACATCAACAACAATAATAGCATCACCTTCACAATATGTTTTGCTGCATTCATTTGTAGTACTTAAGCTTTCTATATAACAATGAGAAGATTTATCGAAATATTTATTTTCCTTTAATGAGCATATTACAATAAATACAGAATGTAATGGCTTTTCCTAGCTTTTCTTCTACATTTAATTTATTTATTTGTAAAAGTCTGGAATAGCAGAATGGCAACAACAAACTATTTTTTAAAAACATACAAACAAGAAATAAAATATTTCTTTGAAGGGAAAGCAGGGAAAATAATTTACACTTCTTCATAAAAAGTCTCCTGTGTTCTTTAAGATAAACAGCTTCTGGTTCATAGGGACTAAATAAAAGTGGTTTTCTCTCACCAGTGTAAGTAAAGCAATACATAATTATACACACATGTTCAATTTACTCACTGAACAGAAACTACATTTTGAAAATATAAGCTACATACTATGAAGTTTCTCTATCCCAAAAGAGACAAAGTTACTTATGATCACCTTGCGGAACATGTGGAAAACTACTTTCTAATACTTATAAATGATAGTGCAGTGAATTGGCAGAAGCAGAATACCAATAACAGAATTTATGGAATAATTTTTTCATTGCTTGAAACATAAATTAACATAAAATTTTGGTGGGAACTTTTAACTCAAATCACTTTAAAACAGAAAGAACTGTGTCAAAAAAACCAATAGTTGCCTCAAGAAAGTTAGTATCAAAAAGGTTAGTCTTACTTTAATAAGATTACTGCCATACCTGACTGACTTTAGAGTCAATAAAGTAAGTACCAGTAATATATTGGGATCAAGTCAATGGTCTGCAAACTATCTGTACAGAAATTTCTTGTGTTATGTCAAAAGAATGCGAGGAAAATCAGTTGAATTGTAACA
This sequence comes from Octopus bimaculoides, assembly GCF_001194135.2. Lineage (NCBI taxonomy): Eukaryota > Metazoa > Mollusca > Cephalopoda > Octopoda > Octopodidae > Octopus > Octopus bimaculoides. Next base: position 38,265,745 of record NC_068986.1, on the reverse strand, counting down.
AGACAGGAAAGAGAAATAGATACTATTGTATTTAGTTTTTATGTCAAAAAATTTTCTTTTATTCTTTTACTTGTTTCAGCCATTTGACTGCAGCCATGCTGGAGCACCGCCTTTAGTCAAAGAAATTGACCTCATGACTTATTCTCTGTAATCCTAGTACTTATTCTATCAGTCTCTTTTGCCAAACTGCTAAGTTTCAGGGACGTAAACACACCAACATCGGTTGTCAAGCAATGGAGGGGGGACAAACACACACACACATATATATGACGGGCTTCTTTCAGTTTCTGTCAACCAAATTCACTCACATGGCTTTCGTTGGCCTAAGGATATAGTAGAAGACACTTGCCCAAGGTACCATGCAGTGGGACTGAACCCTGAACTACATGGTTAGGAAGCAAGCTTCTTACCACACAGCCACGCCTGCACCTATAGGGTTAAATAACATAAAGGTTGTCTTTTACCTCTCTCAGAAACTATTAGTAATATTACAAATGACTCAATCAAGTATGTTTATGAAATAGCAGAAAAAAAGAAACACCCATTGTATCAAAGAAATCAATATTAAGTCAACAAGAGAGCCTCTACATAATCACATATTTTACTAGAAACCACAGCTATATCTTCAAAAATCACACTAATATCTTAAATATAGAAAGGACACCTTAGATAATTAGTCCAGGATAACCCTAAAAAGGGGGAATGGCCACAGTGAGAATGCCTTTGAACATAGGCCTCAATTATGCAAGCCCAATATGGTGAATGTTAGCATTGGATACAACAAAAGAAAC
>NC_068986.1:38255628-38264944 GCF_001194135.2 Octopus bimaculoides | reverse complement strand
AGTAGAAGACACTTGCCCAAGGTACCATGCAGTGGGACTGAACCCTGAACTACATGGTTAGGAAGCAAGCTTCTTACCACACAGCCACGCCTGCACCTATAGGGTTAAATAACATAAAGGTTGTCTTTTACCTCTCTCAGAAACTATTAGTAATATTACAAATGACTCAATCAAGTATGTTTATGAAATAGCAGAAAAAAAGAAACACCCATTGTATCAAAGAAATCAATATTAAGTCAACAAGAGAGCCTCTACATAATCACATATTTTACTAGAAACCACAGCTATATCTTCAAAAATCACACTAATATCTTAAATATAGAAAGGACACCTTAGATAATTAGTCCAGGATAACCCTAAAAAGGGGGAATGGCCACAGTGAGAATGCCTTTGAACATAGGCCTCAATTATGCAAGCCCAATATGGTGAATGTTAGCATTGGATACAACAAAAGAAACTGTAAGTTGTACACATGCTAACTGAAGACCATCTAAAGCAGAGATTCTCAGCATGAATGATACATTCCCACCAAGGGAGCACTGGACATGTCAAAAGGGACATTAGGCTTTAGAAGGCATTGAGGTAACATAATTAACATGCTAAATTTTACCTGTAGTAATAATTTAATATTGTATATGATAAAACTAGTGATGGTTATTAAAATAAAGTGAGATCTTATTAGGCACAAGGAAGTCATTAACTTGAAATGCATAAAGTAAACTTACAACTTGCTCTTTATTAATTTTTTTTTATTATGTCACTATTAAAAGCTTAATACAATCCATTTTTAGAGTAAAGTTTATAATTATCATCCATGTCAAGTTAGAGAACATAATTAACATTCTAAATTTTACCTATAGAAGTAATTATAGAACACATGATAAAACTAGTGATGGTTATTAAAATAAAGTGAGATCTCATTAGGTACAGGGAAGTCATTAACTTGCAATGCATAAAGTAAACTTACAACTTTTGTCTTTGTCAATTTATCATTTCACTATTAAAAGCTTATACAATCCATATTTTAAGTGAAATTTATAAATTATCATCCATGTGAAGCTAGTTTAGTTGTGATACCTCACTCACCACTTAAGTGAGTGCTAGGCATAACAACTACTTAAAAGAGAGACTCTACAAAGAAAATGGTTAAGAGCCGCTGATCTATATCACGAGAGAAAAATACTATAAAGTACAACTGCAATCATACATTCTGGTTTCACAATAGAAGTTACTCATATCACCATAATTATCCTTCACCTTTTGCTTACTTGTCTCAGTCACTGGACTATGGCCATGCTAGGATACCACTGTGCTTTTTTTTAGCAGGGAGATCGGTCGAACAGGTCAGCTCCAGTACTTATTTTTTAAGTCTGGTACTTATCCCATCAGTTGTCTTCACTGAATCACTAGGTCAAAGGGATGTAAACAAACCAACATCAGTTGTCAAGTGGTAGAGTGAGATGGAGTGGGTGGAGGGCAAACACAGACACAAATACACACACATATATATATATATAACAGGTTTCCACATAGTTTCCATTTGCCAAATTTACTCCCAAAGTATTATTAGTTGGCCTGGAGCTGCTGTAGAAGTCACTTGCCTGCCTGAACCCAAAACCGTGTGGTTGCAAAATGAGCTTCTGAATGACATAACCACGTCTGTATCTAACTACAGATCCAGAACATAAATGAAAAGTTAAGCCAAATCTACTCACAAAAATTCAACAAAAAAACTCAGGCAATTTAAAAATGTGTTAACTATAGAAAACCAAGAATTGACACTGAAAAAACCTGACCAGTTGAGGATGTGATTCACAGTTATCAGCTTCACACGGTACAACAGAAATTGTGGGACTTAGTGGTTAGGGTATTCGGTTCATGATCATGAGGTCGCAAGTTCAATTCCTGGTGATGTGCTGTGTCCTTGAGCAAGGCATTTTATTTCACATTGCTCCAGTCCAGTCAGCTAGCAAAAGTGTGTAGTACCTGTATTTCAAAGAGCCAGCCTTGTCACATTCTGTGTCACACTGAATCTCCCTGAAAACTATGTTGAGGGTACATGTATCCATGGAGTGCTCAGCCACTTGCACATTAATTTCATGAGGAAGTTATTCCATTGATTGGATCAACTGGAACCATCGTCATCGTAACTGACAGAGTGCCAGTCACAGTACTGTAAAACTACTCACCACCAGACCAGCTCAAAATCAGTAAGAAAGAAGAATGTCTACCATGAGAAACAAAGATGTTTACGAGCATATTTGTGCTCTAGGTTTTAGGCCATACTAAATGTCACAGCAGCATAGATCCAGAAATCACCATCATATGTCTTGATTGCAATCACACTCCACACGCTTTCCCACATTTCTTCCACTGTGCAGCTAATCCTACTAATCTAAATATATAGTACCTATAGAATAGCCCCAGGAAAGTGAACAGAATGTCTGCAAATCAAATTTTAACAGTGAACAGTTGCGGTAACAATGACATATCAAAGGCCTTTGAAACTATAAAAGCAAAACGAAGAATGATAATGATTATCTATATATATATATATATATACATATACATATATATATATATATATATATATTACCACAAGCTAAATTCACCCACTAAAGGATTTAGACTTCAAATAAACAGCGATAAAGCTAAATATTGTTGGCATTCAGTCTGATTCATGGTTGTTTCTGCCACCAACTAATGTTGTTCAAAGTTACAACTTATCTTTTAGTTTGTCAGTCTAGAATTTGCTAGTAAACATGTCAGAGTAAAATGGGTGCTGCATGCTACTAATACATAACATAGCAAACCAAGAAATCTTAAAATTACACACGTAGTGGAAAAAAAAAGAAAAATCTTCATTATCTTAATAATTCTAGTCAAAAATTGCAAGGAAGATAGTCCCAGAATTTAAATTAAAAACAGAATGCAGTGAGAAGTGTGATCTATGGCAGTACAGATTGAGTGCATGGGTAGAGCTCGATTGTGTCTATAGACATAAACATAATACTTTTAGGATCTTTCGGGGGGGGGGGGTCGATTAAATAAATACCAGTTACACACTGGGGTCGATGTAATCAACTTAATCCCTTTGTTTATCCCCCTGTGAGCAATAAAGAAATAAATACTTTAGGACCTTAGTTTTTCTGCGACACATGAGTCTTCTTGAGCACAACAAGTCATCAGCTATTTGGTAACTCCTCCACGAGGCTCAACACCCTGAAGTCACTCTTCACTATTTTGTCCCATGTCTTTCTGAGCCTCCCTCTTCAACATGTTCTATCTACATTTAGCAATTGGCACTTATTCCTGCAGCTGACTTCATATATATATACATTACATGATCATGCCAGCACACATTTCTTAGTTGCATGTAACACCTGATTCCCAATTTTTCTCTCAACACATAAGCAATTTGTTGCACATGGACACTGATGTTGAACAGCCAATAGAGAATGCTAGCTTCATTTCTATCTGATATTTACATGTCCTCTGCATTCAGGACCAGGCCAACATATATGTATTATGCTTACACACACACATACATCTACACTAAATAAAAATGAGCTAAGAGAAATAACTCAGAGTAGCCAGTGGCATGAATATGAACATAGACTAAAAACCAGATTTGCCAAAACTTCAAAGTCTCTATCAACATTATATATAAATACATACTGTATTTACCAGTGTGCAAAACATACTTTGTTTTTAAATGTATCGAAAATTGCCTTATATCTAATGCAGATTTAATAAGGATGGGACACCAAATATCAAAGGCTAGGGGAAACAGATGAGCACAAACTCTGCTAGGTACAATATTTGCTACTAATAATAAAATATTGAAAACAAGCCAAATCATCACAGACTGTTAGCACCAACTTATGAAAAATTGCTTTTAGTACATCAGTAGTATTGTGGGGCGGTTGCCTCATCTCATTATACATCCTTCTTCAGCATACACAACCCATGCCTGATATGTATCTTACATTATTTACTGATTCAATTAAGTATCTTTACAAAACATAAATGGAAAAATTTTCCTAGAAAGATGAAAGGAATATTAAATTTTCATTTGCCAGTCAACTATTTGCAAAAAGTGGATGACAACAAAACCATAGCAGTGGTACACTACCTTGGTGGGTGAGCGCTGTTACACAAAACATCACAGCCAGAAAGATGAGCTTCACATCCTGAATGGCAATTTTCTTAATCAAAATATAAACAACTATACAATGGAATTGTAAAAAGATGAAGGTGAAATATAATACTCCTAAAATGTAGTTTACTCATGATAAGTTAATGATTTCAAACTTTATTACAGTATACTGTCACAGCATTGCATTTACATGCACATATTTATATAGTTTCCCTGTACAAAACCATTTCAAAACATCTTTCAATAAGTGTATGATAAAAGATACTATAGTTGTTTTCTTCCACAAAATATATTAGTAAATTAAGCATGACCCTTATGCAAGAGTGCATCTTATACATCAGCAAATATGGTTTGGTATGTTGGCACTTATCAAACAAGTTTGATGAGCACCAACGCATCAAACTTTCTGACCTTGAGTCACTCTGTTACTTCTGCTAAATGTTTATAAAAATATACATATACTCATATTTTGAGTTCTATTTTTCTTATTTGCACCAACATATATATATATATATATATATATATACATATACACACACACACACAACATTATTTTAAAAAGGCAGCGAGCTGACAGAATTGTTAGCACGCTGGGCAAAATGCTTAGAGGTATTTTGTCTGCTACAATGTTCTGAGTTCAAATTCCACTGAGGTCGACTTTGCCTGTCATCCTTTTAGGGTCAATAGATTAAGTACCAGTTGAGTACTGGGGTTGATGTGATCGACTGTCCCCCTCCCCACAAAATCCAGGCCTTGTGCCTATAGTAGAAAGGATTATTATTTTTAAACATATAAGTGTGTTGGCACTTATATGTTTGATAAGTGCCAATGCACCACACTCTCTGACCTTGAGTAACCCTTACTTCTGCTAAATATTTATAAAAATATACATATACTCATATTCTGAGTTCTATTTTTCCTGTTTGCATCACCATGCCTACATCTATATATCTATCTATATATATATATATATATATATATATTAGAATTAGAAGAGAAATTCTAGACTTGGAAACAAAACCCACAATCAGGAGACTTTAATAAAAGTTTGAATATTAAGTAGAAAACACAAGTGCACTTCCAGTTTTCAAATGATGTCCTTTAGCACTACAAGCATTGACAACTTTCAACATTCATGGGCACGATTACCATTTGAGTGATTCTCTTTTGTACCAATGTAATCAAGAGCCAAATTTCAGCATTTGGGCAAAACCAGGTACCTTTGCTAACAGATTAAAATCATTTCAGTTAACCAAGATTCATAGTGTCTTGGCCATGGATTCATAAAGTATCTTCCAAAGTTAAGGAAATTATTCAAAATATATATAATTAGGTTGCTAATCTAGCAACTAGCCTATTTGACCACCTACAACTGATCTCCAGAAGAATATTTTTGTACTTATTTTTTCTATCAATCCTGAAATGACAAAAGTTAAGAACACCACATGGTGACATGTTACAATAAGAATTATAACTGAGCCAACAAGGGAACTGTTATGCAATCACTTAACCTGTTAAAAACAGGAGAAATCTGCCTCAGATCACACCCTAAATAATAAAAAGGATACATTAGATAATGTGGTCCGATATGCACTGTGCTTAGTAAAAGGATGGGATGATCATAATTGAAACAATTTTGATTATGGATCTGCTTGATCAGAATTAATTTGGAGCTGAGCAACAACAAACATTGAAGTAGATATATTCTTTTACTTGTTTCAGTTATTTGACAGTGGCCATGCTGAAGCACCACCTTGAAAAGTCAATTTAGTTGAACAAATTGACAACAGGACTACTTTTAAGCCTAGTACTCTTTTGCCAAATCACTAAGTTACAGGGGTGTAAATACACCAATTATTAAGTGATGATGGGGATCAAAAACAGACACACACGCACGCATATATATAAGTGTGTGTGTGTGCGTGTGTGACAGGCATCTTTCAGTTTCCATCTACCAAATTCACTCACAAGGCTTTGGTTGGCCTGAGGCTACAGTAAAAGACACTTGCCCAAGGTTCCACGCAGTGGGATTGAAACCTGAACCATGTGGTTGGGAAGCAGGCTTCTTACCACACAGCCATACTTGTGTCTATATATATTTATATATATATATATATGTGTGTGTGTGTGTGTGTGTGTGTGTGTGTTTTTATCTTCCCCATATTTTGACTCAAGGCCATAAATATCTGAGTGGAGAGTAAATTATATCAACCACACTTGATTGATTCCTATTTTATGAACCCAAGAAAAACCAAAAAGTAAGGTCAACCTCTGTGACATTTGAACATGTAGTGTAAAAAAGATCCAAATACATTAAGGTATTTTGTGCAGTAGTCTACCACGTTAGCTTCCACCACTACTTTCCTTTTCATAATAATAAAATTCATTCATCAAGAAAGAGACAAAACATTCTTTTTAAAAAATAGTTTTTAGAATAAGCTTAGTAAAGTTTGAAGGAAGACAGTAAGTAGAGAAGAAAAAGCCTCATTAATGTGGAATTTAAGTATTACGAAGTTGTAGATTTAAAAAAAAAAAGACAGGATAAGGGAAGTCTTTTGAGGCATAATGTATTTAGGACTACTTTATCCAATATACCTATTTTGTTAGGTGGTAGAACATGTAGGAGGGAGGTGTAGTTGTTTAGATGTTATTTCAAGCACGTTGAGCAACCGGGTGGAAGTGCCTTTTTAGCCCATCACATTAGAAAGTTGAAATATGAATTAGGATTTAGGTTAGAATTACAGTCACTTATTAATTTTATAATTCCATTCTATCTAACTTAGGAACTCTTTAAAGGAGTAGCGTGGCCTCTTTGTAACTATTGGCTAAAAGAATATCACCAGATTTAAGATCATGCTTCTAATACTGAATCAATTTCTTTATTGCAGGTCAGATAACATACAAAATTGTAGTATTATAATTAGAAAAGCACTTGAAATATGAATATTAATCAATGCAATTGGATGACAATAAAAACAACGCTGTTGAATGCACTCATCCAGAATATACATTTTCAAGAGAAAAGACCAAAACAGTTCCTTCTTTAAACGAATAAAATATTCTAGTGACGAATCTTCAGAAACAATTTTAACCCTGTTTAATAATGTAAGTTATCACATGAAAAGTATATTGTATCTAAAGTTAACTACTTTTCTATTACTTCAAGTTCCTCTCCGAAAATGCGTTCGCATACCGAGACTGTTTTCGATACTAACGGAATTATCGTTGGCGTTTATATATTAAACAGAGGGCAGTCAACAGAACATTCGAGCGTTTTAAACTAGGATTCTTTTCATCCCACTTTCACCCAATATTCTTCGAATCGCCATATTAAAGCCAAAATAATTCCAAGGGGAGCTAATTATTTTTGTTTCTTTTGACGTTGCCTGAATTTCGAAACAATATTTTTATATATATCATTTGTTTTGATTTACAAGACGAAAAGCGAGAAAAAACACATTTGTACCGAATAGAACTCGTTGTTAACCCTTCAAGAGAATATTAATGCCATTTTTCTCCCCCCAAAAATATTTACACATTTATATATATATATATATATATATTTCCACAATTAAAATATAAATTTATTTCGACGTATTCAGTTCCAAATAGTAAAAATCTTGTGATGTATAGAAGTTCTGATTTGAAATATTACGATGCGATTCCGAAAACGATTTCCAAGAAATCGTAAGAAAGATGAAATAAATTCAGATATATCAATGAATGTTTTTCAAATTAAAATACAAAAATGAGAAAGAAAGAAAAAAAACAATGAAGACTGGATGTAGCACATTAACTTATTAACATTTTCAATGAACCATTGTCAACCTCAATAACAATATTCATGAAATTTGATACGGAAAATTCCAAAAATTGCTTAAGTTATGATAAACAGCTAGAGTTAAGATTTGGGACAGAATCCGAAGTGACATTTCATATACAACAAATAAGAATACTTAAAACAAAGAAAAAATGATAACAAGAAAAGGGTTAAACAGAAACAATGCAGTTCATAAAAAGGAATGGCTAATGTCAGAATGGCCAGTTTGGTGCCACTGCAGAAAATGAGATAGTCTAAAGTAAATCTAGATTACAATGAGAGAACAACGTAGTAAACGTTGAAACTGAAGGTGATATCAGCGAATATATATATACACACACAAGATTATTGTATTAAATAAATAAGCTACACACATATGTATGGATAGATGGATGTGTTTATTTTAAATTAACATCTATGTAATGATATACATTTGTGTTGGTGTGTATATGTAAATACATACACATGTGTGTGTGTCTGCGTGCGTGCGAGCATGCATGAGTGTAATTGCAACATTATTAATTAATAAAGTTCAATGGAGTGTGTCATTGATATGTAGTCACAGGTCCAGAATGAGTTTGACTTTTGACTAGCAGCATCCCAACCATGACCATCCCGTCAGTTAAAAAGATATCGTGTATCTTTTATATGTTATTCAGATGAAACCTTAGAAAGTGGGACATAATTAAAGGGGGAATTTGGCTGCTATTTCTAGCAGGTCGAGCGTGCGCGAGTATTTGTGTCCATGAGTTAATGTCAACGTGCGTAAGAAGTATTAATTTAATGTTTGTACATGATCTGAGTCACTTGATATGAAATAGGTTAAGGTAAATGTACATATGTATGTGTTAACGCAAAATATTTGCACATGATTTAAGGTGTGCATGTATATAAATGTGCTTGCGTGTGTATATTTGTGTGTGTGTGTGTATGTTTCAATATTAAAAAAAAATGAAAGAAGGATGACGTGTGACGTGGCATGTCAATATCTGGAATAATTAAAAAAAAACATTGGATTCAGAAAAGTTAGAATAGAAAATGGGAAAGGCAATTTCAGTGCGAAGAGTTTAGAAAGGAGCGTCGTTAGTCTTTAAAGAACTGGGAGCGTCGTTAGTCTTTAAAGAACTGGGACCATGTCGGAAGACGTTGCGTGAAAGATCCAGCATGGTGCAAGGCAGGGAGGAGCTGAACACTGGCTGTGTGGGTATTGTGTAGAGTCTGCGAGGGTGTGCTTGCATGCATAATTCATATAGACACATGGGTAGAGATGGACTATATGTAATCTAAACCTTTCCCCCCCCCCTTATTTATTAATTTTTTTTTACAGAATCCCACGT
>NC_068986.1:38250479-38255618 GCF_001194135.2 Octopus bimaculoides | reverse complement strand
CCCCCCTTATTTATTAATTTTTTTTTACGGAATCCCACGTTTTAGGCTATGGAGATTCCGATTCTGAAAAAAAATTTTTGGGAAAATTTCAATTCCCCCTCCCCACCAAGCAGGCTATTTACATGCTAGAAATAACAGCCAAATCTCACAAAACTAGTGTTAGGGTTAGGTTTAGGTTTAGGGCTAGGGTTTGAGTTAGGGTCTATATAAAAACCGGGGGGGGGGGGAATCGAAATTTTGAAATTGAGATTTTTGAAAAATTTTTTTCAGAATCGGAATCTCCATAGGATTCCGTAAAAAAAAAAATAATAAAACAAGGGAGGAAAGGTTCAGATTACATATAGTCCATCTGGACCGACACATGTATGTATCGAAGTGTGTCGCATGTTGTGTACATGCACATATGTAAGCACACTAACAACTCTCTCTCTAACACATACACACACGTGTGTGTGCTAAACGGTCACGGGAAAAACGGGAAACTGAAGAACGACATAAGACTCGGCGTCGAATAAAAACAAATTCCAATCCATGTATTGAGTACTTATTTCTCATGTCTGTAAATTTACTATCTATATATGTATATACATACATGCAAGCATGCGTGTGCGCGCGTGTTTATAAGTGCACTTATGTATAAGGAACGTGTACGTCGCTATTTTTGTTTGCAGTAATGTGATGAAATGTATATTTATGCCAGTGATCACAAGGTCGGAGACTGGGTCGGGTTTCGTTCTTATCGTCCGATTCATCCGTTTAATCAACACAACAACATAAATGATTGAATAAAATGGTCATAACGCTTTCTACCTTTAACATTTGCAGTTTTCCAATACATAATACATAAAACTTAAGAGCTAAGAGGTTGAAATTCAACGGGATATGGAAAACCTGATCTAATCTTGTAGATTTAATAAAGATTACAAAAAGTTAGGGTTTTTTTTATTATTCCCTCTTTTTTATTGTATTTTCCGTTTACATGCCAAACATTTTAATTACTTTTCCCAGAAAATGCTGTTTAAAATAAATACAAGGAGCGCAATAGTCATTCTGACTGAATAATTATATTTATGTTAAATATACACAAAGTACATAGCACATACTAAGTTTGATCGCATTAGATTATTCCTTTCAAGTGCTTCTTTATTGCGAAATTTGAAAAACCGGCAACTCTTTTTTACCGGAAAAAAGTTCTAGTTGGATTGAAAATAATAGTCTGTGGAGGATAGCTTAGTTCTAAAGAAAATCAAAAGGGACAGCGAATGAAATGAATCGGAAAATGTCATGTTTATTTTCATTTTTATGTATTTTTTTTTAGAATACCATGTTTAGCACGTTTCACAAAAAAGAGTAAGAATTGTATATTTCAATAATTATTATTTTTCTATCCTAAATTGAATACTAAGTAACCGTTCTTTCTAAGTAAATGAACACGGAAATATAAGGACTCTCCCATAGAAAGATGGATTATATTTCACAGACGGACTGAATACAAAAGGGAGCAATTGGATAACAGAATGGTAAAGTGTACGGATGAAAAGATAAACCGGCCGGTAGAATTATGAGGTGAAAGACAATTATGAACGGGACTCGATGGAAATGTAATTGAACGAGGGAGGAAGAGGGGACAGATGGACAGTAGATAGAGTTAGATGGACAGACTGGCGGACAGGGTCACAGGGATGCAGTCGACACACGGAAGTTTTTATTTTATTTCTTTCATAAATTTGTTTGGTGGTGAGGCAAGCTAGCGCCCAAACATTTTTCTCGGTTTCTATCATGCAGGAGAATTGATTCAATTGGGCACAATTGAATATCAGACTAGATGGGCAGTCTGTACTTGGAAGAGTACAATACTGGTGGCATTAGATGACGAGGTTAGATGGACAGTGAAAGACTGGGTGGGTACACACACGGACAGTGACAAGACAGAGACAAACGAACAGTCGTTACAGATAAACAAAACGGAGGTTGAGCTGTCAGACGAAAATGCTTAATGGGCAGACAGTCGAGTCGAGTAGATGGATAAGACATTGGCAGACAACAGTAAGATAAACATATATACATAGGGGATAGATATATAGAAAAAACAAGCTGAAAATAGATTAGAATCGCAAAGATGGGGTTAGAAAGTTGAAGTTTCGAGAAGAGAAGGAACGGATAGGCATGGAGCAGGCAGGCAGACACATGGGACCACGAATAGTCGGACGATAGCTACATAAAGAGAAAGAGGCTGGGTAATGTCAAATATTGAGACCGAGTAAAGCACTCAGCATTCATACATAGGCACTTAAAAAGGCATGGATTGAAATAATGGACATAGTTAAGTGGGAGTAGGTCTGACATGCAAATGACATGAGACACAATAAATACATCGACGAAAACCCACGCATAGACAAAGTTATATAGACAGATAAACATGAACAGAAAACTAACCGAACACATAGATAAAGAAACATTCAGGTAAACATAGAAAAACGGTGTGTCTAAGTTGTGATAGTGAATGTAGTGAGTTTAAAGAGAATAATGTTTGAAATATTTGGTTGTGGTCAGAGAATGAAACGAAGAAAGAAAAGAAAACAAAATTCATGATAGAAAGAAGGAAAAAGTAAGGGCACAGAGAGAATCGGGAAGAAGAAGAAGGTAAAAGAATGTCTCACCATTTAAATTGGTACGAAAGACCAAAAATTGACGCTGGATATATAAAAGTGTATATAAATATTTGTATATATACACACCACACGTATGTAACGTATATTCCTGTGAAACGTCAAAGTAGCAGTGCGGCTGCTACAACATTACAGACACTTGAAGCAGCGCCACCTGCAGTTTCAAGTTGATCTTCGTCTAGTAGTAGTAATAGTAATGTTAGTCGTGGTCGCGGTGATAGTAGTAGTAGTGGTGGGTGCGTTGTTGTTGTTGTTGCTGTTGTTGTTGGTGGTGGTGGTGATGTTATTGGTTGGGATCGTGATAATAGTAGAAGTGGTAGCAGAAGTGGTGATGGTGGTGGTGGTTGTAGTATTAGTCGGAATCATAATGGCTGTAGTAGTAGTAGTAGTAGCCGAGGTGCTAGTAGTATTGGTTGTAGTAGTAGTAGTGGTAATCAAAAGTTATAGTAGTAGTAGTAATATACGCTCATTTTATGCTTTCCTCTCACTTATTTTTTATTTATTTTCTTTCAATGGCTGTCTCATTCTATCTATCTATCTATTTTTTCTTTCCACTATCCCTTTTGATCGAAATTCTCCCCTCCCCTTTTTTTTCTTCTTTCCTTCCCAAAAAGAAAAGCTCTACTTCGTATTTTGTCCCCTCTGTGTGGCTAATAAAGTAACATATCTATCTATCTATCTCTTTCACATTTATTACTCTTCAGTGACAGGTACTATCTCTTTTTCTTGTGTCTTTTCCCCCCTCTCTCTTACTGTATCTCTCTTTCATTGCTCTTCTCTTTTCACTAGTATCATCTCTTTTCTTCCACTATCTCTTTCTTATTCTTCTTCAATTCTCTCATTGGCATCACCTCTTACCTTTTCTTTATTTATCACTGTCTCTATCACTCTCTTTCTTTCTATGTCTTTCCTAATTCCTCTCTCTCTCTCTATCTATCTCCGTGTTTCTTTTATTATTCTCTGTAATTCTTGTTATTTTTTCCGTTGTCTCATTTTCTTTCTTCACAGCTTTTCATGTTCCTTTATCCATCTAATAAACTAAATTAACAGAAGCAACAATAACATTTAAAAAGAAAAATAACTATCGTTCTCAGTATTCATATACGCAACCTCTCTCTTTCTCGTTTTCCACACCGTATTCTTCAATGTCCTGTCACACTTTTACCATTATCTCATGATTACCGTTTTCTACTCTCTTCATCATTCCTTTACTCTTTATTATTCCTTCACGCTTATCTACTTTCCCGCTTATTTTACTCACCGTCTCCCCAAGTCTTTCTTCATCATTTTAATGTGCCTCGGAATCTGATACTCTCTCTCTCTCTCTGTGTTAAAGTCAAACTGCACTATCATCATCATCATCATCTGTAATTGCTTATTGTTGGGAAAACTATTATTTGACGCACACACACACACAATAATGTTTCGTTTTGAATATGTTACGATTACATTCATATTAAAATTTATGAATTAAAGACTTCTGGCATTGATAAAAATCTGCCGAGGAAAGCTGAATCAATTGAAATTATCCACATTATTCATAACTGGTGCTCATTTTAAAGTTTCCGACGATTTAGAAAAAAGCGCAATTGATCATAGAAAGATTTTCCTTTTCTTTTCTTTAAAGAAAAAGTATCAATGACTTTTTCAAGGATTCCGTGCATAGCTAGCGGAGGGTGGATGGGGTGATCCACATAACGGCGCTTTTAAGGTGCAGGCACTCTTGAGTCTGCTGTATAAGCTTCTATAAGGAACGATGGCGGGGATGAGAATGGCAGCAACCTCAAGGGCTGCCCCACGCAAGACACTACTTAACAACCCGAATATTTGCAAAAGGAACTCGGGGTTAGACGGTAGTTACCCAAATAATGTGTGTGAACACAACAAAGTGGTCGTTCGAATTGCATGAGATAGCAGTTAAATTTCTCCCCTATCATCTCTTAAACTACGAAAGGACACGATTGCGTGTTCCTGTACCTCTACAATATATAGGAAATAATCAAGCATGTCTTATTCAAGATAAACATTAAGTTCCTTGTTTTAGATATTCATTTCCTTTTCTCATTACGAAATACACCTATAAACAATGTTTTATTTTATATTTGATTTTTTTTTAGTCGTGTAAGACCTATGATCAGAGGTGTTCCATTGATGATGACCATTCGGTCATTATTTTTGGCAGTGTGTGTTGCCCAGTAGAGTCTTTGTTTTGGGGGCTGCTGTTTCTACCCGGACAAAGTGTCAGCGAAGGTAAAATGAAGCAAAGCAAGGGTTTATCGAACAAACCTATGATCAAAGGCGTTTTAGGCATGCTTTTAGTAAATCTATAACTTACAAACCAATATGTTCATTCCTTTTTTTACTTTTTTTTTTTAAGATGCAAGGATGCATTTGAGAAAATTCGGCCGCTACTTCTTGTCGCTCGAGCTATATATGTGTGTGTGTGTGTGTGTGTATGTATATATATATA
>NC_068986.1:38248593-38250228 GCF_001194135.2 Octopus bimaculoides | reverse complement strand
TATTATATTAATGGAAGGTGAACGTGACTATGAAGTTTCGTTGACAAGTAGCTCGTCTGACGAACTACTGCCGGCGAAACTCTGAAGTCGCAATCAACATTTCGTTTGAATAAAAAAATTACATTCTATTCACTTTAATGCTCTTTAAGGCATTCCACGATACTCGAAACAGAATTTAAATAATGATAAAATATAAATTTATTTATTCGTGGAAGCGACAATATCCAACTAAAACCAAACACGAAGAAAAAAGGCTGTGAAAATGAAACAGGCGCTGGCATAGCGGTGTGGTAAGAAGTTTGCTTCCAAACCACATAGTTTCAGAAAAAAAAATGAAATCACGTTAGTGACTGTACCCCTCCCTTCTCCCAGCTAGCATGTGCTGGAACAGCAGAATAAAACTTTCAACGAAACAGGATTCACTGAAGTCGCTAAAGTCCTGAAGCATAAAATGAAAGTCAACAATGCACCGAAGTTAATGAAGCTCACCGCCTGTTGAGAACGGTGCATTGTTTTAGGAAAATTATATGGTTGGAGCTGCTATTGCTATTGCTGTTACTGCTTAACCCAGTGGTCCCAAACCACCAAGCTACGGACCAGCAGTGGGTCGTGGATCATTTGGTACCAAGCCGCACAGAAAGAATAAATTTTAAAATTTTATTTTGATTTTATTGACCATCGCAGTCTGTAGGACGTTTTTGCATTATATATGCATTATTATGCAATACATGAAAGCGCGTGGCTTAGTAGTTACGATATCCAGCTCCTGATCGTAAAGTCGTGAGTTCGATTCCTAGCAGTGCGTTGTGTTCTTGAAAAGATATTTTATTTCACGTTGTTCCAGTCCATTCAGCTAGCAAAAATGATTTCTACATGTAATTCAAAGGGCCAGCTTTATCCACATTCGGTGCCAATCTGAATCTTTGAGAACTACATTAAAGGTACATGTGTTTGTGGAGTCCTCAGCCACTTCCACATTCATTTCTCAAGCCGGCTGTCCCGTTGATCGGATCAACTGGAACATTTTGTGTAAGTGGAATTTAAATAATAGTAAAATATAAATTTATTATTTGTGGGAGCGACGATAGCCAAGTACTTACTCTCTCATTTACCAAAACCAACCACGAAGAAAGAGACATAGGAAGGAAATAACAAATAGTCGCAAGCATGGCTGTGTGGTAAGAAGTTTGCTTCCCAACCACAAGGTTCCATTGATTGTCATATTGGACAAGTGTCTTCTACTATAGCTTCGGGCCGACCAAAGCCTTGAGAGTGGATTTGGTTGACGTAAACTGAAATGTTTGTCGGTCCCCACTGTATTTCTTTCCAGTTGTCTCATACAATCTCAGCTAATCACTTTTGTCCTTGACAATTTCGGGTATCTTTGTTTTGTCATTTATTTGTATTCCTACATGCTTGTAGGGAAGTGGTTATACACCATTAGGTGTACTCCGCTTCCGTACATTAAATTTCTTGAAGAAACAACGGAACGCAGATTCTGAACTATCAACACAACAATATTTATTACAATAGAATTCAGCAGCACTTTGCCCTTTGGTTACTGAGACGCCGTCAATGAAGTTGCGTGGTTATTTGTGTAGCTCCAGAGTTGGATTGTTGGAGAGTGGTTGCTGC
>NC_068986.1:38247476-38248013 GCF_001194135.2 Octopus bimaculoides | reverse complement strand
ACACAGAACATAGTAAAAGTGTCTGTAGCGAAAAAAATCCAGTTCGTATAAGAGTTACACAAGATTTAGAATGTTCATACGCAGGAAGTTGTGGTCAAGGAGCAGAGCTGTAGTTGAGTGTCGATGCTGGGACCTGTGTTACTTGGTACGGAATATTCTGGCTGGTTAGTTCTGGTCTGTTGATCGTGAGTGGAAACAACCACTCTAACAGGGTCGAGATAAAATCGCGCTTGTTGATGTTGGTGTTGCTGGCGACGACAATGGTAGACAGTACATTGGTGGTGAAGACGTCGGCGCTGGAACTGGCTGTAGCTGTGTTCTGTATATGTGTTTGCGATGGTGTATGCATTGGTAAAGATGTTGACAGTGGTGTGTGTGGTGGTTGTGACAGGGCGTCTATTTGAGAGATACCGTTGAGTGGCATTGCTTGAAAATGCTGTCATGAATTCGGAGCTGCGAGCGAAAATGACCAAAAGATCCCGTGCAAATGAAGATAAGCCAGAACTCTTCCATTCTCCGGCCGAGAGAAACGGAGAG
>NC_068986.1:38236341-38246591 GCF_001194135.2 Octopus bimaculoides | reverse complement strand
AAGTGGTTATACACCATTAGGTGTACTCCGCTTCCGTACATTAAATTTCTTGAAGAAACAACGGAACGCAGATTCTGAACTATCAACACAACAATATTTATTACAATAGAAGTCGGCAGCACTTCGCCCTTTGGTTACTGAGACGCCGTCAATGATGTTGCGTGGTTATTTGTGTAGCTCCAGAGTTGGAATGCTGGAGAGAGGCTGCTGCGACGTCTAGGCTCTTCGTCGGCCAGGGTGAAAGAGAATGAAAAGAAGCGCGAAAGCTTGGATGTCGATGACTACGCACGCGCATGAGACTCTTCCTGTATTCCTTCCGGAACTAGTCCCTGCGCATGCGTGGATAAACTTTCCGGAAATGTCTGCTATTAAAGCGTCACTACATGCTCACTGGGTTCCAACAATGTGAGTGATTTTCCTATGTGTTTCTTTATCAGCCTTTTGGCGTTCAGCAAGTCCGTCCTAAACATACGATAGATTTTTTAGTACCGTGTCTGGTATAATGTAGGTATCGTTGTCCTCAAATGACGACTCATAAGTTGTACCAGTAATTTACCAATTTGTCCATTTAAGTATTTCCCAAGTCTAACAGTGCCGGAAAAGAGGTCTTTGTTCTTCTAGCTTGTCCATTTTGGTTGTGGTAATCGTGGATTGAATGTGATATGATGGCAGTCCAACGTTTTGTCAATGTTTTAAAATTCTTCAGAAGATGATTGTGAAGCATTATCCGAAATCAGAATATCTGGTTTTCCATATCTATAAAGAAAAAAAATGATTCTAGCATATTTATGACTGTAAAAATGATTTGATCTCTTAATTGCATTACCTGAGCAATTTTGGAATAATAATCAATAATAAATATAAAATCATCAGCATTGGTTGAGAATAAAGCAACACCAACCTTTGACCAAGGACCTTATGAGACAGTAAGTAATGGGTCGTTAGTTCTGAATTTGACACATATGATACATTTTTCAACAGCCTCCCGTATTTGGGGGTTCATGCTAGGACAAAAAAGTACATCTCAGGCTCTCTGCTTACTTCTTATAATGCCTTGATCTGACTGGTAAAATTTGTCCACTGCTTCACTTCTAAGCGATTCAGGGACGATTACTTTATTCCTTTTGAAAAGCAGTTGGTCGCGATAAGTAATTTCATTCAAGAACTCCGAATAACTCTTGAGCACAATGTAGCGTTATCAGATTAACACTTGGACTGGTTGTTGTCTGAAACTATTCCAGTTTCGTTGGAGACATTAAAAATTAAGCTGATAATGTTGGTTTTAAATTTTGGCACAAGACCAGCAATTTCACAAAAGATTACATCGACCCCAGTGTCCAACTAGTACTTATTTTATCGACCGTGAATATGAGCTCAGACGATAAAGACGGACGTTGTTGTTGTTGGCATTCCGTCGCTTACAACGTCGAGGGTTCCAGTTGATCCAATCAACGGAACAACCTGCTCGTGAAATTAACGTGCAAGTGGCTGAGCACTTCACAGACACGTGTACCCTTAACGTAGTTCTCGGAGATATTCAGCGTGACACAGTGTGTGACAAGGCTGGCCCTTTGAAATACAGGTACAACAGAAACAGGAAGAAAGAGTGAGAGAAAGTTATGGTGGAAGAGTACAGCAGGGTTCGCCACCATCCCCTGCCGGAGCCTCGTGGAGCTTTAGGTGTTTTTGCTCAATAGACACTTACAACGCCCGGTCTGGGAATCGAAACCGCGATCCTATGACCGCGAGTCCGCTGCCCTAACCACTGGGCCATTGAGCCTCCACAAAAGACGGACGAAATACTGCTAAACATTTTGCCCGGCGTGTTAGCAATTCTGCCAGTTCGCCGCTTTATAGTGAATCTTAAGGCTCATTTAGATATGCATTAGAAACATTTTCATCAACAAGTAATGCTCTAGAAAGAGTATCATGTACAAGTAAATTTTTCTCAGGTTGTACGTGATTCTGAGATATCTTTGCATGAGTAAAATCCTTTTCCTTACTCGTTGTGTGAATACACAAAGATTCTTCTGGAAAATCTATACTAACGGTTTTTTATCAGTTTCAACTAATACTGCCTTTGTGTACCCATACTTGTAGAACTGTCTACACCCAAAGACTATGACTAGCAGTACCTTCTCTAGTTGTGAGTAGCTGGTTTATTTATTTATTTATTTATTTTTGTGGGGGTTACCGTTAATGTACGTGATAGAATGATTATCTTATAATATGTATGTTCCTAGGCCATCTTTTGAGCTGTCTACCGAAAGTATGCTTGTTTTCTTGGCATCGGAATACTTTAGAACTGGAGCGTTTGTTATCAGATCCTTTAGCTTATCAAAACTCTTCCGGTGAGTATAATTCCATGCAAATTCTCTGTTATCTTTAGTAAGCTCATGTAATGGTGCTGAAACGTTACATAAATTAGAAATAAATTCAGCAATATACGTGACCATTCCTATAAATCTAAGTAGCAGGGGTGCTGAAAAGTTTCTGGCTTTGGGTAAAAAAAAATACAAGAAGATCAGTTAATTATGATGTTATCTAATATATTCCCCTCTCAGATTCACTCAGTTATTGCAGTGACCCTTCAGTTTTCCTAAAACCTACAAAAGAACTCGGAAGGCTTCCAACGAGGCCTGTCGCGACAGCCTTAAAGTCAGGTATTTTTCAGCACCCCCTCGTATATATTGCTTGTTTGTGGGTTCTGGTATCTCAACAACTGCACTCAAACGCTCCGGGTTTGGCGAGTAAGTCTATGACCAACATATCTAACTTCGTCTTTGCTGATTTCTGCTTTGTCAAGGTTTAGTTTTAGTCTTGCTTGAGTAACACGATTAATGTTTCAATCTCCTGTCATGTTCTTTGTTGGAATTACCCCACATCAATTCCTTCACGGATAGTTTCCATAGCTCGTTTTATTTTTCCTGAGCAGCACAAACTAAATAGTAAATGCAGGAAGCGACATCTGCCAAACAAAGATTTCATTTCACAGTTTTGAGCTTTCTTCTTCCAACTGCATAAGCCAGTAAATGTGTCACGCATCTAGTTTGGCGAACTAGGCAGCATTTCCTATCTGTGCAGCAACTTTTTCAGGTATCATAGCTGGGTGATGGTCACGCATAATAACTTTGTTGAGATTATTTGAATCAATGCAGATCCATATCCTGTCATGTTTTTGTTCTGAGATCATTGAGTTGATCCATGCTATAAGCTCACGCTGTTTAACAATGGCGTTAAGATGACCCATATGATAAAGTTCAACTTTCCCTGAACTTGATCGCAAATAGCTTATTGAATTCTCTGTGGCAGGTATGACTGGCGTAGCATCAGGTTTTAACTTAATTGAGTGTAGACCGGATACTTTTCCAAAACCTTTATATAGATCTGGGTGATCTAGCGATGAGTTCTCGGAGTTTACTTCAAGTCTTTTTAATAAATCTGATTTGCCGCATGCATCTTTTCTCAGGATAAACGATGCTTCTGATCGACAACTTGAAACATGTTTCATAACTTTGTTATGCTCACTGTAGCTCTTCAGTCGGACATTAGTTGACTGTAATGTACCTGTGAAAAACGAGCGCTATAAAAGTGCGCTGTTTGAAATAATATTTCCTTATGATGGAAGTTTGAAGTCAACGCTCTGTCTGTCTTCTACTGTAATGACTTGCCTCCAGTCAGATGTTACTGCATTTTTTACCTATCTAGAAATAAATATCAATACGAATCGATTTCCTGTGTTTTTATTTCTGACACACCTTGCGATTGTTTAGAACCATTTGTAAAATGCTTTTATTTATGGCGTATTGCACATTTTTGCCATAGGCAAGACATTGTTTACATGGATGGCTACCTCTACATCTACCATATGAATTGATACGGTTGTAGCGGTGATTCGAAACCTAACCGCTAGATACTCGATCAGATACCACGAGTGAACCAATATAGTTTCACATGATCGGTAAATAAGTCGACCAATCAGTGTGAGGTTGTGGCGTGATATGTTTTTCACGAAGGCTCTAAAATTTGACTTCTTGTCCCCTATAAAAACCGTTTTGGGCGTTCAATTCGTCGCAGAGTGTTGAAGATGGCTGACTGACTTACACGCCTCCGCTCTAGTCAGGCAGACAGCCGACGAACCTCGGAGATCACCTCGGAGATTTGCGCATATTATTTCATGTGTTTGTGGACTGACTGCATGATGTCACTCAGATAGATTTCTATCTTTTCAGAGCAGCTTTCCTCTCCTCTCAGATGGCAATTATGAATATTGTTCATTGAAATTTGCTAACATATATTTTTATATATTTATATCCAGCAATAAACATTGCAGTAAAATGTTCATGAGTTTGCTTCGGTTATTCTAAACGTTACTTTCCCCTAACAATGAAAAGTCCAGCAACGACACATTCTCCGCGACCCAACTCAAGCGACGAGCAAACCTCTCGCAACACGATCATTTCTTGGGTTTTTTCTTTGATCTTTTCTTTATTTTTTTTAGTTTTGTTTTTGGGGTTTTCTTTTTTGCTTTTTTTCCTCGTTTACCGATAATATTTTTTTGCGTCACAGTTGAGAATTAAGAGTCTTCAGTGATGCCTTTCACCAGTGTAGTACTTATTTTAATAAGCTCTGGATTTATCTATACCTTTTTAACGTTAATTCTGCATCCTGAAGCAGTAACTCTCGAGCATCTTTGTTTCGTATTCGATCTTATCTCTGATTATATCAACTTGTAAATTCCCAAATATACAGCATTTATGTCTTAGTTTAATGTCAGAAATGAATCGAATTTCTTCGATGTTAACTGATTTCTACTAAATAATGATTGCAGAGATATGTGATGTTTATTTAAGGGCGACAGTAATCTTGGAATTTCGTTTTAACAGCGATAATCGTGTCTTTATCGTCTTGGCTTTCAAACTCAAATTAGTTAAATAGCTATGGTACTTGGAACCCGGCAATGCGGAGATAAGTTACATCTTGCACATTTCCTTCTTTTTCTCTGACTCCTGCAGTTAGTGCATACGAATCATATTATTGTTCCCATACCTATCAGTTTTCATCTATATTTCTTTCAAAGTTCGTGTTTTATTCACGGTTTCAAACTCACCTTGTTTAGACCGATTGTATCTGGTAGATTGAGTCAGGATACTTTACTTTCAAATGATTTGCCCGCGCACTTTATGAGCGCATAAATGAAATTCAGCATACTTATCTCTGTGTGTGTCTTCTTTCTTTCGTAGCTGGAGATTATCATATTCTGACACAATATTATGTTGTTATAACGACCCAGAGAACTAGATAAAAAGGAGGAGACTCTACAGTTGAATATTTTATTAAAATATGATTGGTTTAGTAAAAAATAAGAAACAAGTAATCTTACAATTGAAAGGAAGTTATTCAATACTTTACGTTAATGATGGAGATTTTTGTGTCAGAAACGTGATGTTTATTGTCAGAACACAAAGCAAATTTTGGAAAACCAGAACTGAAACTTTTAGAATTTTATAAATTCATCAATTGTCTACAAACTTTCTGTGATATTTCCAAATGTTTGAATTAGTTTAAGAATGTATTTAGCAAACTCAGTTGTAGTAGCATCAATAGAAAGCTCCTTTGGGCAAAATGACAAATATTAAACACTTTTTAATGTCTACCATATCTCAAACTTGACTTGCTGATTTAGCAAGATCATGTGATGGAATCAAGCAGTGCCAGAGAAATTGATACTGATAGTGTTGCTAACAATACTTTATCATTCATCAGCGTTGGATTAACGATTAAGGCAAATAAACACGTGCTAGGGTATCAGGGGAAGTGGGGAGCTACAGAAATGGTTAATGGTTTACAGCAAAAAAGAAATCACTTTAAACTTGCTAAAGTAATATTCAAAGCGGTTTATATGATCAGAAATATAATTTTGAAGTGTTCATGGTGTCATTGTGAGGATATGATCAAAGACTTTGCAATTCAAAAAAGTAGGGAAAAAATTTTCAAATATAAAGTGGAAGTATACAAAAATAAACATTATTTTCCCTCTTACTGTTAATTTTGCGTCATTTTGAAAAATAAAATAAATTATTTTATGGTTTATTATTATTTACATCTTGAATTACATATATATGAAAGCACCAAAATCTTTTTAAGTACTTCAGGTCTCTATGAGTCTTGATCCAGCTCTGTCTCTCATCCCTTCATAGGAGTGAATAACTCATTCATTTCACAAGTAAAACAGACAGACCCCAGTAAAAAGTTGAAGAATACTGAAGACTTACATGTTTGTTAACTTTGTAAGATAATAAAATGGAAGGAGTTCCTTCTTTTTTTTTTTTTTTTTCAGGTAGGGTGCTGTCAGATATTCATAGGTCCTTTGGCTTTCCAAACCTAAAACACTAAAACTAATGTACTGACTTATCATCTGCTCTCATAGGTCTTGGTGATTTAATATGTGATTTAACTTTTCCAGTTTGCATTGAGGCTCTGGAAACTTTTGAATAACAGCTGGCATGTGTTAAGGTGGTTTTAAGATTTACGAATCTTAGATTTGTGGTATTAAAAGCTTTGTTATTGGCTGGTGTATTGATTTGATGCATTTGTCTATATTTGTGTTAGTTCAGCTGGCTCATTAGGCATCTTCCATGACTCAAATTTGCATTCACTAGTGTTATGTCTGGGTGAATTGATTAGTGTCTTGTGTTATCAATGTTCAATGTCTGTAAGAAGTGATAATCAATTATTGTGAGCTGTGTGGTCACAGTTTTTCCTCAGAAATTTATGTGGTAATTCTACCTGAACCATCTACTTTAATTATAATTTAGGTCATGGTGTTGTATTTCGATTACCTGCCCTGTTATATTCCATTTGGGAGAATGGAGTTCAACTTGTTTTTCAAATTGTATTTTATCACCAACTGTAAGTGGTAGAAATCAAATGTACTCTGCTCATTGCTCAGCAACTTTCATGTGTCAGTTACAGAGAGCAATTACAGGATTTCTTGCTTGGAGTTATATAAATGATATTTGTCTGGTGGTATTGGAATGAGATCTCATATTGGTAGACCGAAAACACATATTACTGCCAAGAGCTTAGACTCCCTGACTGGTGTACTTTGATATTACAATATGGCATGTTGAAACAAATGAATGTTGATGTCTTTGTTTCGGGTTATGCTACTAATAATCAAATGTTTGATTGTTTAACACTGATTCTAATAAGACATCTTCTGTGAAGAAAGACTACTGATAAAAATCAGTGGTGTACACCTGAGTTCTTTTGGCTCTTTGATTTTGTAAGTTGCAAGACAGCCTTACTAGTGCTAGTGCTACATAAAAGCACCCAGTATACTCTGTAAAGTGATTGACATTAGGAAGGGCATCCAACAGTAGAAACCATGCCAAATCTGAAACATTAGAGTATAACACACTCCTCTCACATGTTAGATCCTGTCAAACTGTCCAACCCAAGCCAGTATGAAAAGCAGATGTAAAATGATGATGAAGTATTGTATATATCATATAATATGACTAGGTTATTTATCAGCTTCTTATCCAAGAAGTCAAACACTTTAGAATGCTAAAGCAGTTACAGTTATTTTTACAAGGAAAATTATTAATGCACAGTTTAAACTGTTTACTTTAAGATTTGTTGACAATATTGTTTCTTCAACTTATAGGTAAAAATTAATTTCATTTCATTTCCTCATCTCCTATGAACAACTGTACATAATGGATACAAGCTTAGAAACAACATTTCTTCCACTGAGAATCATTGCACATTAATGAAACTTCTGGCCTAGAATCCTGAGCAATTTTAAATGGCATTTGATTAAAGGTCTTTGAATATAGTTTTAGTTTTTCTGAGTAAATGTATGTGTGGTTATGTGCATGCACACACACACATGTACGCACACAGAGGCACACACACACACACACACTACCTGGTTAGAAAGAGGTGAAAGTTGGCAACAGGAAAGGCAACCAGCTGTTGAAAATCTACCCCAACAAATTCACGTATGGAAAAGTGAATTTCAGAATGATGATGATGATGATATGTTTGTGCATGTGTGTGTGTGTGCGTGTGTGTGTCCGTGTGTGTGTCCGTGTGTGTGTATGCGTGTGTGTGTGTGCGTGTGTGTCCGTGTGTGTGTATGCATGTGTGTGTGTGTGCATGTGGGTTTGTGTGTGTGTGTGTGTTTGTGTGCGTAGTGGGTGTATATGTGTGCATGTGAGAGGGGGGGAGAAAGAGAGAGGAAGATGGAGAGGGAGCTATTTGTTTCTGGTAGAATGTATAAAGGGTTGACCTACTGACAGACTGGATCAATGACTTCTCTCCTATCACTGAGACCCTCCTGTGTCTTTGACTCTTAATAAAAATCATGCAACTTCCAATGTCCCAGTAATTCTAGTCTCAATGAACAGAAAATTCTATGAACAGAAGAAATGATAAGTTAGTTTCTTCCAGAAAATTTCAAAACACAGTCACTGCACATCTCAAAATGAGGTACCCTTATCACATCATCACACCCACATTGATTCTGAATAACACATGGTTAAAATCATCACACACAGCCTTAACTATGATTACTAAAACATACTGAAGAACTTAGGAATTCCTAGCTGCTGTTTGGCCTTGTCTCTGATGACTGTTGGTATGCTAATAACAAATATACTAAATTGATAAAGTTATTTATGAAACAATTTTATCTGGGAAGGAGAGCAATGGTGGTGGTCTGCTCTGGATAGCATTTTTATAAGAGCAGTACTTTAATGTCTGCTATGCACCCCTTTTTACTCTGTAAAAACCATTTGGTACCTAACTCATTAGGCAGATTGCAGAGACACACTGTGGAGGCAGACTATTCAGGCAGACCACTGTAGGCATTCAGGTAGATGACCTTGGGCACTCAAGCAGACCATGTTGAGCAAGAGACAACTTTGGACACTCACACATGATGTACCACAGCCAGCTGTCAAGACACACAGTATAGATCTCTCCTCCTAGCCTGCAAATATTATATCTGCATCTTTCTTTTTCTAACTTGCCAACACAGTTATTCATGTCCATCAATAAATATGCTAAAAGTTTGTGAGCTTGCTTCATTTATTATAAATGCAGTCAGATAGACCACATGACAACGGTCTTACCCCAACAAGCAATCACTATTGGTGAGCAAGCAACCTCATGACAAATTCAAAGCTTTCCTCCAGCCTAGTTACACCACTGCATAAAGATTAATATTCATTCTGAGAACCAGGAAATTCTTTGGTCACAAACCTAGGGTCAAGTAAATCCTACACTATTTTACTGATTGCATATCTGGAACAGTGATATTACTAAATTCTGGCATATGTAAGGGGTAAAAGAAAGGAAGGAAATAAAGCCACGTGCCTGATAGATACATCTTCACTCATCAATACTCTATAAAATGGCTTGTGTTAGGAAGGGCATTCAGCTGTAGAAACCAAGGCAAAACAGGCAATGAAACCTGGTACAGTCCCTGGCCTTACCATGTCCTGTCAAACAGTCCAACCCATGCCAGTATGGAAAACGGACGTTAAATGATGATGATGATGATTTAACTCTAACTATTCCACAGTCAGAGAGGTCCTATAAAGTCTATAGATACTACCCTGCTACTTTAGGGTGGGGTGGGGGTGAAAAATTACAAAAATGAAAATTGTGAAGCCCAAAACTATAAACATTGTACAATTGATTTCTTTCTCAAAGTGTTGCATTTAGGGATTAGGTGGGAAGATGGAGAGAAATGAAGTGTGTGACATACATGCGTTTCCCAAACCTATTAGCTTCATAAGTGAAATGAAATTGCCTTTATCTGGAATTAAAAAAAAGATCATACAGAGGAAACATCCCATTTCTCTTCTAAAGAGAAATAATTATATTTATTTTTGACAGGCATCAGACCTTAAATTTATAGGCAAGGGGGTTAATGGGAAATGAAATATAAACACATTTCTACTTTAGAAATATCTTATTTCATGGATGAATGCTTATTGTTGAATACACACAGGACACACACACATACACATACATGCATGCATGCACGCACACACACATACACACCCATTAAAAATGCCTTTTACAATATGGAAAACTCCAAATATACATAAAACCATCTTATGTTTACTTGCATGGAAAAAGTAATGTAAAAAATAGTGATAAAGCAAAAAAGTTGGTGAGGTTATTATCCAACCTTCTGTATTATTAACAGTCCTTCTTCTATACCCAAGGTG
>NC_068986.1:38228841-38231341 GCF_001194135.2 Octopus bimaculoides | reverse complement strand
TCAGCTCAAATGCTTTTGATTATAGGCCTGCTGGATCAAGGCTGACCTGTGGCCAAATAACATATATAACTTTGTATTATCCATCCATCCATTTTCTCCACCCACTATTCCTGGGGTCAATTTGTTTGACTAAACCCTTGAAGGTGGTGCCCTAGCATAGCTGCAATAACTTAACCATTCAACAAAAGAGACCAATAGAATAAGTACCAGATTTTTAAAAAAAAGTACTAGGGTCCATTTGTCTGACTAAAACCCTTCAAGGAAATACCCCAGCATGGCCACAGTAACTTAGCAGTTCAGTAAAAGGACCTAATAAAATAAATACTAGATTTATAAAATCAAAACTCTGCACCAGGGTCGACTTATTTGACTAAAATTTTTCAAGATGATACCCCAGCATGGCCACAGTAACTTAGCAGTTCAACAAGGAAGAGCAATAGAATAAGATCTGAATTTTTTTCAAAATCCAGTACTGAGGTCGATTTGTTTGACTCAAACCCTTCAAAGTGGTGCCCCAGCATGGCTGCAGTAACTCAGCAGTTCAACAAAAGAAACCAATAGAATAAGTACCAGATTTTTAAAAAGATCAGTACCAGGGTCAATTTTTTGAACCCTTCAAGGCAGTGCCCCAGCTTAACCACAGTAACTTAGCAGTTCAACAAGAGAGACCAATATAATAAGTTCCAGATTTTTAAAAAAACAGCACTGGGGTCAATTTGTTTGACTAAAACCCTTCAAGGTGGTGCCCCAGCATGGCCACAGTAACTTAGCAGTTCAGTGAACGAGACCAATAGAATAAGTACCAGATTTAAAAAAAACACAATACTGGGATCAATTTGTTTGACTAAAATTATTGTAGGTAGTGCCCCAGCATGGCCACAGTAACTTAGCAGTTCAGCAAAAGCAGCCAATAGAATAAGTACCAGATTATATTTTTAAAAATTCAATACTAGGATCCATTTGCTTGACTAAAACCCTTCAAGGAGATGCCCCAGCATGGCCGCAGTAACTTAGCAATTCAACAAAAGGAGCCAATAAAATAAGTACCAGATTAAAAAAACCAAACTCTGTACCAGGGTCAATTTATTTGATTAAAACCCTTCAAGGTAGTGCCCCAGCTTGGCCACAGTAACTTAGCAGTTCAACAAGAGAGACCAATAGAATAAGTACCATATTTAAAAAAAAAAAAGAAGAAAGAGACCTAGTACTGGGGCTGATTAGTTTGACTAAAACCCTTCAAGGTGGTGCCCCAGCTTGGCCGCAGTCCAATGACTGAAAAAAGTGATAAAAAAAATGATACCATATCAATTGAATAGGTTTCCATGTCATACATCTGTATCCTGCTGTAATAATGCTAGCTTGTTATATCAGCTGCCATACCTCTTTATCACATATTTCCTGTCTTAACTTCAAAATCATTGTATCAACTGGTCATCCTCTTCAATACATACTTCTAATCTCTGTTTCATCAGCTGCCATGTTTCTTTTATGACATTTATTGTCAATTGCCATCTTCCCTGTATCAGCATTTATATCACTTTATCATATCGCTGTGTCGGTTATCATTGTATCATTGTATCAATTATCGTAACACTCTATAGGATGTCATACATATTTATTACACATTTTTTTTCCTATCTTTTACTTGTTTTGGTCAATTGACTGCGGCCATGCTGTGGCACCACCTGGAAGGATTTTAGTCAAATGAATCAACACCAGTATTTATGTTTTGTTTTTGTTTTGTCTTATTTCAAAGTCTGGTAATTATTTTATCAGTGACTTTTGCCAAACTCTTAAGTTACAGAGACGTAAACAAACCAGCACTGGTTGTGAAGTGGTAGAGTTAGTAACAGGTAGCAAACACAAACACAAAGATAAGCACATAGGCATACGTACATACATACATACATCATCATCATCGTTTAACGTCTGCTTTCCATGCTAGCATGGGTTGTACAATTTGACTGAGGACTGGTGAACCAGATGGCTACACCAGGCTCTAATCTGATTTGGCAGAGTTTCTACAGCTGGATGCCCTTCCTAACGCCAACCACTCAAAGGGTGTAGTGGGTGCTTTTACGTGCCACCGGCATGGAGGCCAGTCAGGTGGTACTGGTAAAGACCACGCTCAAAACGGTGTATTTTATATGCCACCTGCACAGGAGCCAGTCCAGCAGCACTGGCAACGATCTCACTCGAATGACTTTTCATGTGCCACCAGCACAAGTGCCAGGAAGGCGATGCTGGTAACAATCATGCTCGAACGGTGGTGCCATCATAATTTCACATACATATATATATATTTAGAAAGAGGGAGAGAGAGAGAGTGGCTGTGTGGTGAGTAGCTTGCTTACCAACCACATGGTTCTGGGTTCAGTTCCACTGTGTGACACCTTGGGCAAGTGTCTTCTACTATAGCTTTGGGCTGACCAAAGCCTTGTGAGTGGATTTAGTAGATGGATATCGGAAGTAGCCTGTCATATATATATATATATATATA
>NC_068986.1:38227596-38228769 GCF_001194135.2 Octopus bimaculoides | reverse complement strand
ATATAACAATAATAATAATATAGGGTAAAATTAATTAATTAATAATTAATAATTTTATCAAGTAGTCAGTACGTTAAAAAACCTTTTTGTGTGAATTATACAAAATATTCTATAATTATATGCATAATTATGATCAGGGGTCAGCTAAGTGCCTTGCCACGTACGGAATTAGAAATAGACGCTAATGTCTTTTCAACTACCATAAAAATTTCTGAGACAATAACACACTTTTTTATGTAGGCAAAAAGAAAAATGATGAATCCACATGACTTCGATTAAGCATGGACGCGTTTCGAATTTAAAGTAAATTATATTTACCTATTACTCTGAGTTATAAATTTGCAAGTGTTAGGATTAAATATGTACGTGATCAAGTACGTGACAAGGCACTTAGCTGACCCCTGATTACAATTATGTATATAATTATAGAATATTTTGCGTGGCACGTAAAATACACCATTTTGAGTGTGGCTGTTGCCAGTACCGCCTGACTGGCCTTCGTGCCGGTGGCATGTAAAAGCACCCACTACACTCTCAGAGTGGTTAGTGTTAGGAAGGGCATCCAGCTGTAGAAACTCTGCCAAATCAGATTGGAGCCTGGTGTAGCTATCTGGTTCACCAGTCCTCAGTCAAATCGTACAACCCATGCTAGCATGGAAAGCGGACGTTAAACGATGATGATGATGATATATATATATATATATATATATATATATATATATATAGTTAAAATTTACAGAAAAACAAAAGACGAAGACCGGTGTATAAGCAACAAGTAGGTGTATTAGTTTGACATTGTCCCCTCAATATCGCTTGACAACCAATGCTGGTGTGTTTACATCCCCATAACCTAGTGATTCGGCAATAGAGACTGATAGAATAAGTACTAAGTTTACAAAGAATAAGTCCTGGGGTCAATTTGTTTGACTAAAGGTAGTACTCCAGCATGGCTGCAGTCAAATGACTGAAACAAGTAAAAGAATAAAAGAAAAAGAGAAAACGAATATGTAATTTCATTTAATTAGTCAAGTAACTAAAGTCCCTTAAGGGATGCGAGCGTCCTAGTTCACTGGTTTATACCAGCATTCAGAGAAAACCAATTATATTAGTTTGTCACCAAAATGTATAGGTATTTAAATAAACCTTTTTAAATAAGAAAATGAAGAAAATGAA
>NC_068986.1:38221682-38225768 GCF_001194135.2 Octopus bimaculoides | reverse complement strand
GGGGGGGGTTCTGAAATTTTTAATTACAAAACTGGCTAAATTAAGTTGAGTTTGAGCTCACTGCAGATTATTATGGACTGAGAAAAACTATTGATGATGAAGAGAAGATTGGAATTAATATGAAGTAGTACTGATATTTTTCCTTTTTTGTTAAATCATTTTATTATATTTTATATCAATTTGTTTAATGCTATTATGAGTGGAATAAGGTTGGACAAATTTTCAATATTTGCATAAAAATTGTTCAAACATATTTCTGTAGTAGCTTGAATGTGTCAACTCTTGCCAAACAATCAAGTGGAGAGTTATTGTTGTGATTACTGTTGTTGTTACTTTGCCTCATGTTAACCCTGATAGGCAGAACTATGGTCAAAAGCACATCAGTCATGATCATTCTATCATTTTTTTGGTATATATCTAGGTCGATGTTACTGCAATGTATCTTTCTTACTTTAATGATGAAAGTGTGTAATCTGAGGGAATGTAGCAACTATTTCTTGCAGGTTGAGTGATTGCATAGAGCAGGGGTTCTCAACCATTTTTTACTCATGGACCCCTACTATTTTATTTTGGTGGATCCCCATAGCTATTTGATGCTATTTTATAGATACTTTTTTCAAAATTCCTATTCTGTTTTTCACACGTTAACTTTTACAGGCTGAACTATGTAAAATGTTAGAGAAAGAAACCTACTTGTTTCTTGTAATACATGTTTTCAGGGACCCATAGAATACTATTGTAGATTTCGAACTTACTATTTTGTTGTGTGGACCCACCAAAACTCTTATATGAACCCTTAGGGGCTATATGGATCCTGGATGAGAACCACTGGCATAGAGTTTCCCCTCATTGACTTATTAGTTCAGTCATCAGTCATCAGTGCCTTCCCTTTATCCAAGGGTAGACTTGCCAAGGGTCTGTAGTTCCCTCTGTGTTGTGCTGCATGCATACAATCAGCCAGGCTCTTGTTTCCAGTCCATTCTTTCATGTTGTCTGTCCACAAACATCTTTACTGGTTTCTTGTTCTCTTCCTCTTTGCACTCACTGTCAGGGTAGTCTAGGGCATTGTATGTTCAAAATATGATCAAAAATATGATAGCTTTGTAGACTTGATTCTCAACAGTATGTATCTTTGGACTTTCAGGCTTTTCTACTGTTGCAGTGTTTGTTATCTTGTCTTTTCAACTTATTCTGCTCAATCTGTGAAAGATACCCATCTCAAATTTTGAAGGTGCATCTGAGCTGAGCAAAAGGATAAACCTTTAATTTTACAAATTCATAGATATACATAACATATAAACCCTTTTGATAACAAACTACCTGAGACTAATCCTTGGTTGCATATCATCTTCCTATTTTATATTAAAGCCTACCATTAAAACTATGTTAATCTAAGCTCCAAACATTAGCTTAATAATGACAAAGTTATTTTACTAAATTCTCTATTAT
Organism: Octopus bimaculoides; assembly: GCF_001194135.2. Lineage (NCBI taxonomy): Eukaryota > Metazoa > Mollusca > Cephalopoda > Octopoda > Octopodidae > Octopus > Octopus bimaculoides. The sequence continues at coordinate 38,224,319 of NC_068986.1, read as the reverse complement.
TTTCAAAATTAATGGAGACAAATGCAGCATTTTTCAAGAGGAATATAGTAATAAAAGGGTTAAATAATTGTTTTGGTCTTATGGTTTAAATCACTCTTTTTTTTTCCTCTAACAGATTTTTGGAGACTTTATCAATGGGCAGTTTCAAATATGAATGAGGACTGAGGAGAAAATCTTGCCTGTGAGCAAAGTGTTTCCTACTTGGCACAGACACTTCTTTGTTAACTTGTTAGGATAGTTACTTCAGTAACATAACCTGGGAGGGGAGAAGTCATAGTTGGTAGTGGGGGAAAGGGTTCCATCCTGAGCAACTCTTTTATGGGAGTAACACTTTTGGGTCTGCTGTATAAGCCTGTTTATGGAGCAGGGGCTGCTAGGCAGAAAACTCAAAGTGCCACACACTCTCGCTATACACTGAGATACTTGAAAGGGTATTGCTGGTCTGTGTTAGTGTGGGTTTGACTGGAAATTTCAAAAAAACCCTAAAGTAATGTAAATTGGAATGTTATATGATGAAGTAGAGCAGAACTCTTTATTGCTTGTATTTTCCAAAATCTTGTCAGCTTCCTGGTTAGCTTTTGCTAATTCTGGGAATGTGGACATTTGCCATTGTTTTCAACTAGCTAGACATAAAGTCTGCAATTTAATTGCTAAACAGGAAATTCTCACTGCCAGCCATGACTTACACACTGATTACCATTGATAGTATCTATGAATGCTATTAACTATAATTTTCTGTTTTTCTTTTTATTATTTTTAACGTCTTGCTATTTTGGCCCTCATAGCACTCCTCCATATATATATCTGATACTGACCAATCAAGAATGAAGTTCTTTTAATAAAACTGTCATCATCATCAATGTTTTAATATCCGGTTTTCTTTTTTTTTTTTTTGCTCAGAGTGGCAAGGGTTGGCAGGGGTCTATGCCATACAGCATATTGCCACACATTTCACATTGTACTCATTTCATGTTTTATCAACTTGTCAGGTCAATAAGGCACTGCAATCCAGAGATCTAACCTCACTGCTCTCCCTACATTTTTATTCTTCCTATTCCATTAACAACATAACTTTTTCCACTCAACATCATATCTTCTATTCACAAAACCATATAACCTGCTTATTAGTTCATCAATTCAGTAACAAATATTTTAAACAATAACAAGCAGACCTCATTGCTTTGCCGACCTTCCGTTGCCGACCTTCCGTTGCCTAGAAAATATATTTTAATTAGAGCAAAAAAGAAAAAAAAACTCTTGATAAATACTCTGAAATTATTCTTCAGTCTTTCACCCTCTTTTTTCTATCTTTTTATTTATTTATTTATTATCATTATTATTATCATTATTATTATCATTATTATTATCATTATTATTATTATTATTATTATTATATTTTTATAATTCAATTAATTGATTCTTGTTTCTCTCAATATGATATTAATATATCTTGCACCAATTTGGACATCAAACGGAAGTTAAGAGAAAAAAGCAAAAAATTATTTTTGGTGATTCAGAATATTATTTGCAAAAACCTGAGATAACACAATCAATCCAAATACCTTGCTTAAACTGAACAGTACCTAGGAACCACTCTCACATTGGCAGAGAGGTAGGTGCAAGCTCTCCTATGTTTTCTCCTCCTCATACTCCTGTTTCTTTTCCTCCTCCTCCCCCTGTTTTTTCCTCCTCCTCCCCCTGTTTTTTCCTCCTCCTCCTGTTTTTTTCCTCCTCCTACTGTTTTTTCCTCCTCCTGTTTATTTTCCTTCTCTTCCTCCTCCTCCTCCTGTTTATTTTCCTCCTTCTCCTCCTCTTCCTCCTGTTTATTTTCCTCCTCCTCCTCCACTTCTGCCTTCTCTTCCTCCACTTCTGCCTTCTCTTCCTCCACTTCTGCCTTCTCTTCCTCCTCTTTCTTTTCCTCTTCCTTCTCTTCCACCTCTTTCTCTTCCTCCTCCTTTTACCCTCTCCTCCCTTCTTCCTCCTTTTCTTTTCTGCCTTCTCCTCTTCCTCTTTTTTCTTCCTTTTCTTCCACCTTTTTCTTTTCCTCCTCCTCCCCTCTTCCTCTCCTATCCTGTCTCCTCCCTGCCTTTCCTTTGTCCTCTTCTTCCTCCTCCTCATCTTTCTACCATTATCAAGACCACCAACAAATACAATAACAAATGTTATGAAAATTAATTATTTGAGATAAAAATTCATACAGCAATACACAGTATATTAAAGACTCGGATCCTTTGAAGTTTTACTGTAATTTAAAACAAGCATTTAGACACACACATACCGCAACCACTCACCCATCCACCTATGCACACACATACATTTATATATAAGCATATAACTATATATGTATATCTATGATGCAATAGATAACGTGGAGATTACAGGTTTGTGTCCTGCCAGGGGATGGTAGTACACTGCCATGGGCATAACTTGCAAGATGAAACAGGTAAAGGAATGTGTGAGTGTGTGTGTATATATATATATATATATATATATATATATATATGTATATATATATCATCATCGTTTAACGTCCGCTTTCCATGCTAGCATGGGTTGGACGATTTGACTGAGGACTGGTGAAACCGGATGGCAACACCAGGCTCCAATCTAAATTTGGCAGAGTTTCTACAGCTGGAT
>NC_068986.1:38216870-38221189 GCF_001194135.2 Octopus bimaculoides | reverse complement strand
TAAGAACCATACCAAAACAGACACAGAAGTCTGGTGCAGTCTTCTGCCTGGCCAGCTCCTATCAAATTGTCTAACCCATGTCAGCAAGGTAGACATTAAGCGATTATGATGATGATGATGAGGATGATGACGACGACGACGACGACGACAACGACGACGACGACGACGACAACAACGACGACAACGACGACGACGATGATGATGATGATATATACACAGGGTGCAGTGAATAGACTGTTGTCTAAATTATGCAAAAATGGAAAATAACACTGACATCTCATTTTAACAAATATATTTACCAAAATTACATAAAAATATCTTGAAATACTAAAGAGTAAATTTATTCAATAAATTGGTTTCAACCATGGTCTCCAGACGACTTCAGAATCTCTTGCAACTCTTCTAGAAAGTCTCTTTGTTTAAGTCAGTGAATGCCACCATAATGTTTGCCTTCAGTTCATATTTGGTGTTACAAGGAGTTTTGTTGGTCTCTTGCTCAACTGCAACCCACACATAATAATCAAGGGAGTTGCAGTCTGGAGAATTAGGTGGCCAGATGTTAGGGGTGATGTGGTGACAGAAATTGTCTGACAACCAGCTTGTGTGGCATGATGCAGAGTCCTGTTGCCAGACATAGGGTCTTCCAGCAGCCACCCTCTTGACCCAGGGCAACACTACCTCCTCCAGGCACTTGATGTACGCCTTTGTGTTGAGTCTGAGGCTGTGTGGGAAGATGAATGAAGGCATAACGTCACCATCACTAGTGATCACTCCAAACATTATGATGTTGACTGGATGTTTGATTTTTATCACTCTTGGTACACGTCCTCAGACTACACTGTCTTCAGAAAGTTGATTGTGAGGTGGGCTGTGATTGGTCGAGGAAGGTCACGTGGAGTTGTGGTTTGATGTTGGTAAATCGGCAACAGCTGGAAAATACTGCATGGTGGACAGGAAATCAGTTGGGTTGTTGGAGGGGAACTAGGAAGGGGTGGTATGTGCAAGTATAGAGTTGTGTATGTGGGTGTGTGGACATTCTCATATGGTTTTGTGTGCATGCCTGCATTGATGAGAACATGCACAACTGCACACGGGCATGCGTGCTCACACACACACACACACACACACACACACATATGAACGAACATGCACGCATGCACACACACACATATATATGTGAACACACACATGTAAACAGCCTTACACCATCCGATGGTATTACTAGACACTATACAGGTATGACAGCTAATAACTTCAAGGGAAGATGCTCCCAGATCCAGGGACAGAGATAACTTTACTTCCCTGTCTTGTTTTCTCTGGAGACTCTGTGACCTCTGAGACAAAACACCCAGCATCAAGTGGACTATTGTTAACTGAGCGCAACCAACTGCCAGCTCTGCCTCTGCAAAACACTGCACATCCTGCACAACCTGCATTATCCATCAACAAGAAATACGATTTATCTTATTGCTGTCACCAGAGGCATGCCCTTCTGGCAAATTTCAAACCTCTGACTGCCAACAACCTGGATATACCACCTTAGTATCAGCTGCACCAAGGTCACCACCACCAACCAACTCCATGAGCAGCACTGCCAATTCTCAATGCTTACCAATCCCCAATGCTTACAAATCCCCAAAGCTTACCAATTCCCACTGCTTACCAATCCTCAGCGCTTGTTATGCACATGTATACTCATGCATGCACATGTGTGTACACATGTGCACATGCATGCATGTGTGCATGCACACTAGTATGCATGTATACATGCATGCATGCATATATACATATGTACATATAAATAAATACACATGTGTGTATGCATGTGTATGCATGTGTATGCATGTGTATGCATGTATGTGTATGCACGTGTATACATGTGTGTGCATGCATGCATGTTCATTCATATGTGTGTGTGAGTGAGTGTGTGTGTGTGGATGTGTGTGTGTGTGTGTGTGTGTGTGTGTGTGTGTGTGTGTGTGTGTGTGTGTGTGTGTGTGTGTGTGTGTGCAGCCCATGTACAGATGTATACACTCGCATCAATACAGACATGCACGTAAAACCATATGAACGCAACTACACACCGACACATACAACTATATACTTGCACATACTGCCCCTTTCTACTTCCCCTCCAACAACCCAACCGATTTCTTGTCCACCATGCGGTCGATTTCCTGTCCGCCATGCGGTATTTTCCAACTAACTGTTACCGATATACCAACATCAAACCACAACACAGCATAACCTTCCACAACCAATCGCAGCCCACCTTACAGTAATAGCAATCAACTTCCATCATTCATATTCAAAATGGCTGAAGACTAGCATCACACTTGAAACTCAGAATACCAACGAATTTGAATCAAACTGTTTTGATCCATACATGTAACTCCCAATAGATTTGTTGAGTGCCCTTCTTTCGTTTATCCGTTCACTCGTATATATTATGTATATATGTATATATATATATATTATTTGGCTATTTACATCTGGAGAGTCAGTCTAAACAGCGAAGAATGTCTTAAGATGTCGTATTCCTGCTGCTTCTCTCATGGCTATTTCTTCTTATGCTTGGAGCAAGTTCTACTACAAAATCTGCTCACAAGAAAGGTGCTGCAGGGTTGTGGTGTGTTGTCTTTCTTTGTTTGGTGTTTTGCTTCGAGTGCCAGGATGTTTTCTTTCCCAGGTTGTACATATATATATATATACATACAGATATAGATATATATGATATATATATATATAATGCTGTTTATGCATTGTGCAGTTGTTGTAAAAGAGTGTCACTATCATTCAATCTGTGTCATTCATTTCCAGTCTTCCATATAAACATGTCTGGCCTTGGGGAAATATTACTCTACTCGGTAACAAATAAGGGTTGATGACAGGAAGGGCATCCAGTTGTAGAAAATCTATCTCAATAAGTTTCCCCTAACCCATGCAAGCATGGGAACGTGGAAAGCAGAATGATGCAGATGATGACGATGACGATGTTAATGGTGATGATAACTATGGTAATGATGATGGTGATGATAATGATAATGGTAGTGGTAGTGGTGATAATGATGACAACAACGACAATGATGATTATGATGATGATGATGATGATGATGATGATGACGACAATGATAATGATCTAATGGTGCAATCCTACTAATACCCTTTTTCGAAGGACTGTATACACATGGGACTGTATAATTTTACATGGAAATGTGCTTCCTTTTAAAAAATATTTTATTTTATTTTTATGTCTCTGCATTTTGCCTGATTAAGCCTTAATGTCATTGTCCACTGTGTTATATATATATATATATATATATATATATATAGTATACATAGATCTAGTTATTCATGTGAACACACAATCCCTTTAGCATCATTTTTCAAATGCTATCTATTCTCATTGATCATCCATTGACTACTGGAAATGTTTTCCGTCTAACATAGAATCAGAAATGGAAAATAAATCTAATTTCATTATATCCTCATACGCTGTGCATTAGAATGGCACATCTTTCAATCTCTCAAGGTATACATACATACATACATACATATTGGGTCATTCCATAAATAATGTGGTTTTTTCAAATCCATGAACTGGAAGTCAGATGGAGACAGGATAAACTACCTGCATCAGCTTGCTATAAAAGCAGGTAGTAATTTTACCTGGTACTTATTCTTAGTGCAGGTTTTGAAGAGTGCAGTTTGATTTTAACAGTTATTTTTTTCAAAGTTATAATGGACGTGACAAAGGAGCATATTTGGCATATTTTACTTTATGTGTTCAATAAAGGCAACAACACAAAAGAAAGTGTGTGGAATATTACTGCAGTATATGGCGATCAGACAATAAGCGCAAGCCAGTGTCAACAGTGGTTCCAGAAATTCCAAGCCAGAAGCTACAGCCTAGAAGACGAGCCTCATCCTAGAAGATCTGTAGAGCTCAATGAGGATGTTTGCAAACTCTGGTGGTTGAGCAAAAGAGACAAACAGAATAAGTACTAGGCTTACAAAGAATAAGTACTGGAGTCAATTTGTTCAACTAAAGGCAGTGCTCCAGCATGGCCACTGTCAAAATAACTGAAAAATGTAAAAGAATAAAAGAATATATATGTATATATAGGCGCAGGCTTGGCTGTGTGGTAAGTAGCTTGCTTACCAGCCATATGGTTCTGAGTTCAGTTCTATTGCATTACACCTTCGGCAAGTGTCTTCTACTATGGCCTCAGGCTGACCAAAGCCTTGTGAGTGGATTTGATAGATAGAAACTGAAAGAAGCCCATTGTATATATATATATATATATATATATATATAT
>NC_068986.1:38215282-38216121 GCF_001194135.2 Octopus bimaculoides | reverse complement strand
TCCATCAAGTTCAACAGACTATTGATTACAATCCAAAAAGTCCATGAGGAACAGTCAGAAATGTTGTCCACAAAGACATCAGATGTAAGTTTTATATTGATAAGGAAGGGTCAATTTGTCAGAAAAAGTAAAGAAAATCACTGTATCAGATCTAAAAGGCTCTTAAGCAAACTGAAAAATCCAGCAGAAGATTTGATTTGGTTTTTCTCAAATGAGGAAAACTTTGACCAAGATCAAAAAGTCAGCAGAAGAAATGACAGATGGCTATGTGCAGACCCTTCTGAAGTTCCAAGTGTTATGCATATAAAATTTCCTGCAACTGCCATGGTTTTAGGGATTGTCAGCAATGAAGCATATGTGATGCCTCCTTACTTCTTTCCACGAAGCCTTACAGCTAACTCTGCCGCCTACGTTGAGGTCCTGGAAACAATTGTTAAGCCCTGGATAGACAGTGTATGAAATGGAAGGCCAATTGTGTTTCATAAAAACTCTGCACTCTCACACATGGCTCTAGTAACACAGGAATGGCTGGCTGGAAATTTTCATGATCACATAACTCCTAGCATTTGGCCTCCTAATTCCCCAGATTTCAATCCATTAGACTATTACATGTAGAGCATTGTTAAGAGAGAGGATATATTGTGAAGGATATAACATAAACAATTAATAATTGTGATTTATTCATAATTATAAATACTCTTCTTATATATAGATATATACATATATATACATACATATATATGTATATACATATATATACATACATACATACATACATATATATATATATATATATATATACATATCTATACATACATACATAAATACATACATACATA
>NC_068986.1:38203012-38211492 GCF_001194135.2 Octopus bimaculoides | reverse complement strand
GATGAGAACAACGATGATGATGACGACGACGATGGTGGCAGGGGTGGCGGAGGCGGTGGCAGCAGTAAGGCATGGCGGCGGCAGTAAGGCATGGCGGCGGCAGTAAGGCATGGCGGCGGCAGCGGTGGTGGTGGTGGTGACAATACAAAAGACTGGTAGGTGAAGGATGAAATGTTTTTGATCTTAAGTTTGTTTCATCCAGGCTGACTTGGGACTAAAGGACAACAACCATTTCATAACCAATCCATCAATGAAGAATCCTTTTTCGGTCACTCAATCTGCCAGAAGCAACAACCAAATCTCTCTAAATTCACATGTATCAAGTTAAAAAATGAAAGGTCACATTGGATAATGAAGCCTTAGGTGTACTATATTTCAGAAAAAAAAAAAAAAAAAGATGGTATAGTATGGCTGGAATGCCTTTGATCACATGTTTGATTCAGAGCTGACCTGGAGTTAAATAAAATCAAGTAGCTGCTAGTAAGCAAGAATTAAAATATAAACATTTCAAATTGTTGACTTTTTATTGGAATAGCATCAGTTCAAATTCTGGAAACCAGAAAGTAGTCCAACTGACTTATATATTTCATTGTAAGCTTTTCAAAGAATGGATATGACTTACAGTTTCAGTCTGGAAGTTGAATTTAATTATAAAATATAGGTTTGCTAATTTGGTAAATAGCTGTGTTTTTTAATGACGTTATTTCTGATGTTGAATAGCTTCAATCAGTTTTGCTTGAATAGCACTTGAATAACTTTAATCAGTAATAGCATTAATGATGGATCTCAACTATTTTTGTTCCTATAAGTTAGTCCAAGGAGGAGAAACATTGTCTGTGACCTTTTCTGACCTTCTTTAGACTGGTGAGATTGATGCAAAAATAATTTTGTTAAAAATACTTTAGTGTAAAGGGAACCAGTAGTCAGATCCAAATACTTCCATGAGTGAACTCTACCAAAGACACTCAAGGACCAAAGTGAGTGAAATATGCGAACTTTGTTCCAGTTGATTTTAAAAATTATGAAAAATTTACTCAAATAACTATCGTTATTAAAGTGGTGTTTAATAACAACAGTTATTAATAAGGTGTCAAGCTGGCAGAAGTGTTAGCATGCCAGGAAATATATTTAGTGGTGTTTCATCCATCTTTATATTCTGAGTTCAAACTCCGCCATGGTCCACTTTGCCTTTCATTCTTTCAGGGTCGAGAAAATAAGTACCAGTCATGTACTGGGATTGATGTGATTGACTATCCCCCTCCCCATGAATTCCAGGCTTTGTGCTTATAGTAGAAAGGATTACTAAACTGGTGTCTGGAACATACATTAACCTGAAATTTTGGTGGAAGATTTTATTTAGATTACTTTAAAACCAGAGGTTTGTATCATAAAACCAAGGAGTGGCTTCAGACAGGTCAGTATCAGAAGGGTTAAACCAGGTAGTATGTTAGACCTATTATACATTTTTGTAGTCATATAAACTCAAAGAATGCTGTTCAAGTTAAGTCAATGAATGGGAACATTCATTGATAACCAGCTGGAGGAAGCTCTTCCTGAGGTTAAAAATGGTAGTAATTTTGAACAGCCATACTGATGTGGCAATAAACATTACTTCACAGTATAGTTACTACCTTCATCTCTTATAGAGATTTTCTAACTAGCTACTTTGCTTGTGACATGAAATAATTTTACATTAAAATCTGAGTAATTTAAGACTGCTTTAGTTGCATATCACAGTTTGTTAAGTAATTATTGATGAGTAACAACATTTAAAGGAGTTGCATATTGTGTTAATAATGACCACACTAATATTTATATAAGGTTCCATATTTTTTATTAACTTAGAATACTTGCATTTAGATATTTTCAACAGTTGAATAGATATAACAGCATTTAAGAGATATGAAATGGAGTAAGTGCAAGTTTTTGCTGTATATGTCAGATAGTAATATGAAGACATTTCATAATTATTGAGAACAAATCCAATAGAAATGATTAGAATGCCTTATCACAAAGCTGGTATAACTTTGAGTAGCAGGTCATTCTAGACGGAGCAAGCAAAAAAAGTGAGAACTCCTTTCATGCATTGAGTGACATAGTTTTGTGTCATACCATAAATTGTTCTGTACGGGGAATGTAGAAGAGGGTGAGGGACTATCTCATGAGCAGAGTGACATGGTTCCATGTAGATTTGTGAATGGCTCTGTCTTAGGCTTTATTCGCCAACTTTTCATAACCTAGCAGAGTTTTTCTAGAAGGTTTGACCAGGTTATTTGGTAGAATGATTTCTGCTCACTTTGTTACCCATCAGCTAATCTGATTAGTTGAGCTATATTTGCATAGGTATTAATGTCCTGTGGTGACACAATAAATTTTTCACAGCTGGCCTTACCCTATAAGGCAGTATGATAGATCATGGATCTGAGTATGATGGTTGGAAACTCAGCAAGAGCCCTGCTAAACTGCCTTTCTTCCTTGTAGTTTCAATTTCTGATGGAATCACAGGGGTGTTATTATGACATACAGCATATCTTGAGCATTTTTTAACTAAGAAGAGTCCAACCCTTTCTAGATTGAAACACTGCTGATTTCTATCAGATGGAATGAAAGAAGAGAGTAAGAAAGAAAGAGAAGAATCAATCCTAGTATTGAACTGATACTTAATTTAGTAATTATAAATGGATGAAAGGCAAGGCCAATCACAGTGGAATTTGAAGTGCCAAGAGCCAGAATGAATGCTGCAAGGTATTATGTCTTATGTTCTAATGACACTGCTAGCTTGTTGCCTTAATTTAATAATTATCAAGAAAGAGAAAGTCTTATGTTATTCTGTAATATAGCATATATCTATAGACTCATCAGTTTGATATATAATACAGAATAGCATACTTTTCATCTCCATCATCATCATCATCATCATCATCATCATCATCATCATCATCATCATCATCATCACCATCATCTTCATCATGATGATGATGATGACGATGATGATGATGATGATGATCCTCATCATGATCATGATCATGATCATCATGATCATCATCGTTTAGCATCTGCTTTCCATGCTGGCATGGGTTGAACAATTTGACAGGATCTGGTGAGCTACAGAGCTGCATTGTGCTCCATGTTAGTTTTTGCATGGTTTTAATGGTTGGACTCCCTTTCTAACACCAACCACTTTACAGGGTGTACTGGGTGTGGTTTTTGTATCACCAGCACCAGCAAGGTTATTAAATAACTTACAAGACAGGAAAGAACAAGAAAAGGGAAAAAAGGGAGAAAGAGTAAAGCTCTCTCAACTATTCTATGTTGCATATCATGCTTGGACTGTTAGCATACTCGGTATTTATTAAGGTAAACCTAAATCCGATAAATTAAAGCTGAAAATTTCTGCTTGGATTTCAGTAGCAGACTAGTTCTGCAGATATGTATAAAATGTCAGGGAGCTTATATGTTAAGTAATCAATATTGTTTCAGAACAAGGCGGCAAGCTGACAGAATCATTAGCATACCAAGCAAAATGTTTAGCAGCACTTCGTCTGTCTTTACATTCTGAATTCAAATTCCTCTGAGATCGACTTTGCCTCTCATCTTTTCGGGGTCAATAAAATAAATAACAGTTAAGTACTGGGGTCAATATAATTGACTTACACCCCATCACCCGAAATTGCTGGCCTTGTGCCAAAATTTGAAATCATTATTATTATTATTATTATTATTATTATTATTATTATTATTATTATTATTATTATTATTATTATGGTGGCAAGCTGGCAGAATTGTTAGAATGCCAAGCAAAATGTTTAGCAGCATTTCCTCAGCTTTCACATTCTGAGTTCAAATTCCTCCGAGGTTGACTTTGCCTTTCTACCTTTCAGGGTCAATAGAATAAGTACCAGTTAAGTACTGGGTCAATATAACTGACTTAACCACTTCACACGAAATTGCTGGCCTTGTGCCAAAATTTGAAATCAATATTGTTTCAGAACAACTTCTCGAAAGTAGACGGTACTATCCAATAATTTTTGTGGAGTTGTCAATAAATTGGACATCTCAGATGTGCTATGCTTCAGCCTGAGCTGGAACCATGCTGTGTAAACCACCATACAATCATATTGAATGTAATATGTGGTAGGCAAACCATACTTCATTCTTATTCTCTCCACTGTTTATAAAAGCTGAAAGGCTCCAATGACAAATTTATCAAGTTGGGCTCTCTTGAGGCAAAATGGTTGACACTCTTTAAGGGCTGTAGCTATTTTGATACCAAACTAAATATCAGAAAGTTATATTTACAAATTTGATTAAGTTTATATACCATCAGAAACTCAATAACTGACATTTTCAGCAATCTTGCCAAGCCCTTCATTTTTCTACTTCATATAAATTTATTCATTTATATATGCGATGATTTTTGTCAGTGCAGATTAACACGAGTTTCCTCAGACTCTTGGTTCTATTTGTTAAATATCATAAAGCCTACTATATCAATATCCAACTGTTGTCTTCATCAGAATAATTGAGAATAATGATTTCTTTGTCTTGGCATGAGACCAAATTATTGATTTTGTTTAGTTCCAGGTCAACTGAGAACAAACAGACCTATGATCAAAAGCATTCCATTTATGACCACCCTGTCATTTTCGTGAGCATCTAAGAATACATTATTTAATGTGAATTTCTCTTCTAAGAAGCTGGGGTATGAACGAGGGGAAATGTTGGAGCTATTCTCAGCAAATTAAGCATATGCATAGAGGCTTTCTCATTGGCTCAGCAAGACCTGCTAGAAGTAGCAGCCAAGTATTCCTAGAATCATTCCTCAAAATCTTAAAAAGAAAAACAAAACAAAGAAGAAAACAAACAAAAAATTAAGGATAATGCACACCTAAATGCAGAATAAAAGATAATGTAGTCCCAGATATAATATATCTGTAAAACAATTGGTTGATCATCCTTGGAATGCCTCTGACGACAGGCCTGACTTAGACTAAAAGAACATTGTCAATGAACCAAGGGTAGTTCTACCTGATTGATTGATCTACAAGAAATAGCAGCTGAGTTTCTATCACATTATGCTCTACTGGCTTAAAAAAAAAACACAGCTCAGTCTGGAAAAATGATCAGATCTTTGCTGATATGTGTTTACATGTTTACTCGATGAAAACTGACCTGGGATTAAACAACAACAACAATGCTCATCAATAGAAAAAAAATGAGACAAAAAATTTTCTTTAATAATACAGACATGCAGGAATGGCTGAGTTGTTAAGAACTTTTCAACCATATGGCTCCTACTGTGTGGCACTTTGGCATGTATGTCTTACGCTAGCTTAAGGTTGACCGATATCCCTTGTGAGTAAAGCTTATTGCATTGAATTTGTACACAAGATTGTTACACAACAACAACAACAACAACAACAACAACAACATAATAATAATAATAATAATAATAATAATAATAATAATATTCCTTTCTACTATAGGCACAGGGCCTCAAATTTTGGGGAGGCAGCGCTAGTCGATTACATCAACTCCAGTACATAACTGGTACTTATTTCATCGACCTTGAAAGGATGAAAAAGTTGACCACTTTGGAATCTGAACTCAGAATGTAAGGACAGATGAAATGCCGCTAAGCATTTTGCCCAGTGTGCTAATAATTTTGCCAGCTCACCACCTTAATAATAATAATAATAATAATAATAATAATAATCCCTTCTACTATAGGCACAAAGCCTGAAATCTGGCAGGGCAAGGGCAGGCTTGTGAATTACATTGACCCCAGTACTTGACTGGTACCTATTTTATTGACCCTGAAAGGATGGAAGGCAAAGTTGACCTCAGAGGAATTTGAACTCAGAACATAAAGATGGACAAAACGCTGCGAAGCATTTTGCCTGGTGTGCTAACGATTCTGCCTTTATATTGATTTCATATTTTGGCACAAGGCCAACAAGTTGATTACATAAATCCCAGTGCTCAACTGATAATTATTTCATTAACCCTGAAGGCATCATCGAAAATTATAATACAAAGATCCTGTGGGATTTTATGATTCAATGTGACCATGAGATAGAGAATAGGAAGCCAGACATAGTCTTAATTGAGAAAGAAAGCAAACTTTGCTGGATCATAGATATAGCATGCTCAGCTAACAAGGTATGCGATAAGGAAGAAAAAAAAGTTGATAGGTATGACAGGTTAGCTTGGGAGGTAAAGCAGTTGTGGTCGATGAAAAAGGTGGTAGTGGTACCAATAACAGTTGGAGCTCTGGGAACAGTGGGTAAAAAATCTCAAGAAGTACATGGAACAAATAGGGGCTGTAATAAGGTGGAGCACTTACAGAAAACAGCACTACTTGGAACTGCTCGAATACTCCAGAAGGTGCTCAGAAAATAAGAGGTGTTACCTTAGCTCATTGGTAATGAACAGCTGACACCATAGTACATCTCCAGCATTAGAAGCTGTGCAAAGGCAATAATAATAATAATAATAATAATGATAATAATAATAATCATCATCATCATCATCCATACAAAAGTGCAAAAGATCGTCTTAACTGGTGCGTCACATGTATTGAGAAGAGCATTGTCGTGAATTTTCTTTCCCTTTTCCCCTTTTATTTTCTCTGTTTACAGTTTTATTTTTATTTTTTGCCTTTTCTCTCTGTCTTTCTTCCCTTTTTCTCTTTCACATGATTTTGTAAATGGACAATTTGGCATGTTTATTTTAATGGCCTACCAATGTATACAATGTGCTTCTCTGCCCTGGGTGTCAGGAAGACACTTGGCAAGAAATGGTAACAGAATTGATGGTAATGAAAATAATAATAATAGTAATAATAATAACGGTTTCAAATTTTGCCACAAAGGCAGCAGTTTTTGGTGGTGGGGGGTAATAGTTGATTACTTCGACCCCAGTACTTGACTGGTACTTAATTTATTGACCACGAAAGGATAAAAGGCAAAACTGACCTCTGTGGAATTTGAACTCAGAACATAGCGGCAGATGAAATACCACTATGCATTTTGACCAGCATGCTAACAATTCTGCCAGCTTACTACCCTAACAATAATAATAATATTAATAATAATCCTTTCTACTATTGGCAAATGATCACAAATTTTGGTGGATGGGATAAGTCGATTACATTGACCCCAGTGTTCCACTGGTACTTAATTTATCGACCCCAAAAGGATGAAAGTCAAAGTTGACATCAACGCATTCCAACTTAGAACCTGAAGACGGATGAAATACCGCTAAACGTTTCATCGCCATGCTAATGATTCTGTTAGTTCAACACCTTATAATAATAACAATAATAATAATAATAATAATAATAATAATAATAATAATAATAATAATAATAATAATAATGCTCTGATGCAGTACCAGGCAGTGGTATGCCCTGATGCAGTACCAGGCAGTGGTATGCCCTGATGCAGTACTAGGCAGTAGCTCTCATGGCTTCGGATTTTAACTGATTGGAAGTGTTATCATGTACATTGTTTTGTCATGGTATAAAAGATGGGCTACAACAAATATTCTGCTTAATACCACAGATTTGCTTGTCAGTTGTTTGACCTTAACCAGTTGAGCATGTCTCTTGGTGGCTGACGATATGTGCACCTCTGATCATGAGCAGAAGTAGTGGGGGAGCATCATAGCCATGTGTTGAGAGGAATTCATTGGGGTTTGAATAATTCACCTTTGGAAACATGGGTGTTCTGTTCAACATCCTTAAACAAACCTTATTCAGGGACCTTTTGAGCGGAATGGGCTACTCGATCTGAAGAAAATTCTAACTGGGCCCCACCTGCAAGGTCATGTGCTGTTTATCTTGATATGAGATCACCATGTCACGCACATGTGGTTGTGATGCATGTGCCTGGTGTACTCTTATCAGACGGGTAGTCATGATGGGTATATTGGGCTTCGTATATTTTACCCCAGTGTCACTTTGATGGCATGCTTTGCTCTCTCACTCAATAATAATAATAATAATGATGATGATGATGATAAATACTGTGGTCAACACAATCAACTGAAACCCTTAAAAAGTGATGCCCCAGCATGGTCATCCACAGTTCAATGAAAGAAATGAGCAAAATGAGGAAAAATGTAGAAGAATAGAGTATAAGACCAGTAGAATTACATGCAAATGTCGAAATTTTCAAAAGCCATCATCTCTCCCTTTCATTTCTCCATTATGAGCTAACATTGATAATTATATGCAAAACAGTGATAAAATAAAAGAAGAGAAAAAAGATAACAATCATTTTTCTTTGATGGTTTTTGTCATTTTGCTTTATTTTCTTATTTCATTTTATATAATAGATTTTTTTCACATATTAAAGCTTGACATAGCTGTGTAGTTGCAGAGCCAAATGTTTATGCACACACACACACACACACATGTATATATATATGCATGTGTGTGTGTATATATATATATATATATATATATATATATATAT
>NC_068986.1:38199177-38201275 GCF_001194135.2 Octopus bimaculoides | reverse complement strand
TATATATATATATATATGGCATTTAGAGCGGCGAGCTGGCAGAATCGTTAGCACGCCGGGCGAAATACTTAGTGGTATTTCGTCTGCCGTTATGTTCTGAGTTCAAATTCCACCGAGGTCGACTTTGCTTTTCATCCTTTCGGGGTCAATTAAATAAATACCAGCTATGCACTGGGGTTAATGCAATCGACTTAATCCCTTTGTCTGTCCTTGTTTGTCCCCACTGTGGGCAATAAAGAAATATATATATATATATATATATATATATATACATGTGTGTGTGGGTGGGGTATTCTGGAAGGGGATTTTTTCTGTCTTGCTTTCTTCTCTTTTTTCTCATGGTAGTGGTGTTAGTGTTGGTATTGATACTGCTGTAAATATTAGTAGATTCTTAGCCTTTGAAGTGCATTGTAATCTACAGGGTGTCCACAAAGTCTGGGTTTAATTGTTTATGTTATGATTTTATTTACTCCATGTACCCAGACCTTGTGGACACCCTGTACTTATTCTCATTATTTTTGTGACAGCCAAACAGTCACAGATGCAACACTGATGAGATGATGATATTAATAGCGATGAAAATGACGATGACAATGTTGATGATAGTGGCAACGTTAATTTGACAGTCATGATAAAGACGACGATACTGATGGCAATGATGCTGAAGATGATGAAGATGACAATGATGATGATAATGATGCTAATGATGGGGATGGCGATGGTGGCAAAGATGAAAACAACCGTGACATCAATAATGACGACAAACATGATAAAGATGATGATGTTGATGGCAGTGATGAAGAAGATGATGTTGATGATGTTGATAATGATGACGATGATGGTGGTGGTGGTGGTGGTGGTTTGGTTGTATTGGTTGTGATGATGATGATGTTGCTTGCAATAATTATGATATCTGTTGTTGCTGTTGCTGTTGTTGATGTAATTATTGATGCTGAATTACTCCAGTCAGCAGTATTGGAGTAGAGAATCTATAATGTTATGAAGTTAACCAATCCCAACAGACATTTAAAAAACAAGTCATTTTGTTGCATCAGTCCATGCTACAGCACACATTGCTTTCTAGTGGTTGATTGTAAGAGCATGCAGTATAACAATCAGGGCATATTGCACCTGTTTTGCAATTTAATCTGTTTTTTTTTTTTCCATAACTGGAAACTTTAGGAGCCTTTAGTAGTAGTCTAGCAAAGGATGGAGGTGAAGCAAAGATGAGGAGCAAAGATGACATTGTGGGGTAGGTGTGAGAGACCCGATTTGGCCAGTTTGAACATAAAACAAATAGAATATTTTGGTTGGATATAGTTGGTTTAAATGCTAAAGGATTAAAATGTCTTTGATGGGCATATACAAACAAATTAACCCCAGTAGTTATTTTCAGGTTGATGCTTCTTTTGTCGATCCCTTTTACGAAACTGCTAAGATATGGGGGCATGAACAAACCAACACCAGTTGTCAAGTGGTAGTGGAGTACAAACACACACATACAAACACATGTATATATGACAGGCTTCCACACAGTTTCAATTTACCAGTTCCACTCACAAGGTATTGGATGATCCAAGGCTATAGTTGAAGATACTTTCTCAAGGTGCCACACCATGGAACTGAACCTCCGAAACCACATGATTGTAAATGAACTTCTTAAACACAGCCATACCTGCACCTCCAGGAGTAGTCATAAGCAAGTTGGTATCAAAAGGGTTAAATTTCTCACATTACACATGGATAGAGTAAGCAAAATATTGAAGAATTACAAGTCAAGAGGCTCTGTATGTCTGATGGGTTGAAATCCCTGATGTCAAATAAGTCAGTGTTGAATTAATGATGTCAAATAGTCAGTGCCAAAGTAGCTATGCCAAAACACCTCATACTCTGTATCAGAACAGCCTCCATAATTATGTAGAATAACAGCAAATGTTATGTATATTCCAAACTCTAGTAGTCAACAAATATTCTCTTGTCACAATCAATTAGTTAGCTGTGAGAAGGGCATCCAACTGTTAAAATATTTTCTGCAATATCTAAATGTCCATATTTGTTTAAAGAAAGCAAAACAAAAAAAGCAAAAAAAAAAAAAAAG
>NC_068986.1:38195039-38198047 GCF_001194135.2 Octopus bimaculoides | reverse complement strand
TATATATATATATATATATATATTCTTTTTCTAATTTAGTCACTCAAGGACTAACAAGGTGGAGGACTGATCTGATGATACCTATATTCTGCTTAGGTAGATTAAAAGCCATCACCACCATCACCACCACCAGCATCATCTACTACTATCACCACCTCCATCACTGCTGTCATCAATGTTGTCATCATCATTCATTCCTTTCATCAGTCTCCTCTTCCTTCTCTTGTTCTTGTCACCATCAACATCATCATCAGCAGCAGCAGCAATGGTACACATATGATCACTTTGCATTGACGATAACAAGATTCTGTGAATTACATCATATTTCAAAGGGTAAAAATGAAATGAAGTTGTGTATCAAAAACAAAAAGATAAAGATAATAAAAGAAGTGAAAAATATTTAACACGATAATGTTAACATTTATCGATTGATTCAAGGTAAAACGAGTTTAAAAAAAAAATAGTAGTCAAATTAAAGGACAAATAAAAAACAATCCAACCCCCGCTCCACACAGTACCCTCCACCAATAAAAAAAAAACAAGAACAATAACAACAAAAAAACAGAAGCAATGACTGAATGAATAAAACAAATATCTGTAAACTTTTAATATATTTGTAAGAAGTTAGGTATACTATGTTTTTAACTGATCAATAACCTTTTAGGTCATGAGAGAATATACATAAAAGTTTCTATGAAGGTTTAATTCAAGATAAAGTAGTTTTCTATGTCTGCAATATATATATATATATATATATATATATATGCTAGCATGGAAAGCGGACGTTAAACGACGACGACGATGATGATGATGATGATATATATATATATATTGCATCTTATTTTTTTAATGTGAAGATTTTTTTATGTTGCTATTTTTTCTTTCTTTCTTTCTTTGTTCATGGAGGCAGAAATAACACAAGAATTTTTTTTTTGCTATGGATAATAGCAAAGAGAATTATGTAATAATTGCAAACAAGTGACACACCTCAAAAATAATTTACTGTATATTATTATTGATTACTTATGTGCAGACATGAGGCATTAGATATACTAAAGCTAAGGAGATATGAGACTGTGTGACTATATTTATAGGTATAGGCATGGCTATGTGGTTAAGAAGCTAGTTTTGCATTTATGTGGTTTTAAGTTTCAGTTCCACTGCATGGTACCTTGGGCATATGTCTTCTGCTATAGCCTCGGCCCAACCAAAGCCTTGTGAGTGAATTTGGTAGACATAAACTCTGTGGAAGCTCATTGTATAATTGTATGTGTGTATATATATGTGTGTGTGTGTGTGTGTGTGTGTGTGTGTGTGTGTAATTGTGTATAAGGGAAATAAAAAAATGGAGAGGATAATCAATCAACAAACATCAGCCTGTAAACATTCATTTATATCTATTTATTAATTGATTACAATCATATGTATAAGTGATCAAAATAAACAAATGAAATAAGCAAATAAACAAGTAAATAAATAGATAAATAGGATAAATAAATGAATAGGAATAAATGGGTGAACAAATACTAAACTCTTACAGTCGTTTCTACCATGGGGTCTGTTTCGATGTTGTTATTGACTATTTTAATTAGGATGTTAAGAAAACGGAGTTGTTTGTTGCTGTGTACCATGGTGAATTGTATGTTGCTATTGATATTGGTGAGCATTATTTTGAAATTGTCCATGCTCTCTTTCTGAAGTATAAAGCAATCATATAAATACCTCTTCCAGTTATCCTTTAAATAGCAATGAAATGAGGTGCCATATTTTTGTAGTGATGATTGGTATATTTTAAGTTCTAGGTAACCCATTACAAGGTTAGCAATCACTGGGGCAGCTCGGGTTCCAATTGCAATTCCACATTTTTGTTGATAGTAAATTGTATCAAACATAAAATAGTTGTTCAGTGGGATGAATTTCAGTGCTGCAATTATGAATCTGTGGTTGATACATCCTGGGATTTCTTCTGGGTATTTTTCCAGCCAGAAGGTAGTTGCTTCTATACCATAATCGTGTGGGATATTAGTGTACAAGTTCACCACATCGAATGATGCTATCAAGGATCCTTCATTTATTGTCTTCAGGAGGTGGTTAAGCATGTCTAAGTCATCCCTGATGAAACTTTTCACATATTTTAGAAATGGTTTGAGTAGGATGTCGAGGAAATTGCTCAAACGGTGAGTTTCACAAGCAGGGCCAGCTATGATGGGTCTTAGTTTGAGGTCAGTAGGGAGAGGAACATTAATGCATAGGCTTGGAGAATCTTTGCAAGCTTTGCAAATATGTGGATTTTTGTGTATTTTAGCTAATCTGTAGAATAGACTTGGTCTGTATTTAAAATTGGATAAATAGCCAATTTCTTTTTTAGTGAGGCCATTTCCATGTATTTGAAGTAAGGAGGATAAGTTTTTGAGTATCTTCTGTGGGTTGTATTGTACTATCTTCTCAT
This sequence comes from Octopus bimaculoides, assembly GCF_001194135.2. Lineage (NCBI taxonomy): Eukaryota > Metazoa > Mollusca > Cephalopoda > Octopoda > Octopodidae > Octopus > Octopus bimaculoides. Next base: position 38,195,598 of record NC_068986.1, on the reverse strand, counting down.
AGTAAATATTGTTTTCCAACATGTAGAATATTAAATTTTTATAGTGCTCTGTGTCTATTACTACTACCACACTTCCTTTATTGGCTTCTTTAATGGTCAGGTTTATATCATTTTTTAACTCAATTAGGTTTTTCCATTCATTTGTGTCAAGGTTGGATTTAGTCCATTGTTTTTGTAGGGTGTTGAAAGGAAAATTGGTCATGTGTTCACAAAAATCATCAAGTGCTTTATTTCTGCCTTTTGTAGGACAGTATTCATTTTTGTTTTTTTATTATTGAGTCATCTTCACTGGTGTAGTTGTGAAGTGCCAGTGAACAGTAATTGACAAAACCAGTATGACTTTGAATCCCTTTAACAATTCATACTAATGACTTTTATTCCTCTTAATTCTACCTCAGTTCATCTAATTGTATATATTCATCGTTACTTTTCATTAAAAGGCCTTTATTTTTTTAATATCCAATGTGCATTTTCATTTTTTATCTTCTTGCTTTCCCCATATCTTTTTCCACATGCAGTTTCTATTTTCTTTTTGAAACAAATTTCTATTATATATATA
>NC_068986.1:38193772-38194390 GCF_001194135.2 Octopus bimaculoides | reverse complement strand
ATATATATATATATATATAATTGAAAAAATTGGAGTCAACATGAAGAGGTATGGTTGGACATTTTTTAATCACTGCAATTGTTTCAATGCAACATAGTTCTCCAGATTCTTGATTATGCAACTGTTTCCTTGCATTATGAGATCTAGTAGTGTTTCCTCAGGCAATATGTAAATATTGTCTCTGTAAGTTTAAAATCCTCAGCTTCAAGAACATCCTAACTGTCTGTTGCAGCCTGAATTTAGTAGCAGTCACTACTACATCTCATAATGCAGGGAAACAGTTGCATAATCAAGTACCTGCACACCTGGAGAACTACATTGCGTTGAAACAATTGTAGTAATTAAAAAATAAATGTCCAACCATACCTCTTTTTGACTCCAATTGTTTCAGTTACCTATTCACACACAACAGATGCCCAAACACAAATCTGGATGTACGTATAATACTACTACTAGATAGAACAGAGTAAATCTGAAGGTGGATGAGCTTTATTACTATACTCTACTACATTATATACCTTAACTGTATACATATAAACATACACACACACACACACACACACACATATATATACACACACATACACACACATACACACACACATACACACACACACA
>NC_068986.1:38191295-38193339 GCF_001194135.2 Octopus bimaculoides | reverse complement strand
AGAATTCTGTTTATTTATATATATTTTTGGGACAATACTGTGCTGATGAACGAAATCTAGATTCATTCTAGTAATCACGAAATCGGCCGATACACAGTTAAGTTTATTTAAAAGAATGTTGGTCGTCTTCTGTTGGTTGTTTTTCCTCGCATTAGGTACTAAATGTGGTTATTTTGAGAAGTCCACTGTGTGGCGTTATTATTTTCTGTAATAATGCCCTTTATATAAATATATATATATATATATGTCAGAACTTACATATCATGGACAAGAAGCCTTTTTACCTATTCTACAAAACATGTTCCTTGGATAATGGAACAGCAAGTTTAACATCCAACATATATCTTTATTTTTATTCTTATATTTCCCTTTATACTTCCTATATCTCTCCTTTTCAAAATAACTTCTTACACTAAACTCTACTATTTCCTTCTATTTAACTTTCTCGTATCATCTCTGATGTTGGGATATCTTTCATATCACTGAAACAGCTGTAAGACTTACTCTTCTCTTTATAAAATGTTCAAGAAATTTCACACTGCTTTGGTTTTGTTGTCTCATTTTACCTATACACACTCACACATGACCCGTGTTAGACTCCTTAGCCTTACCTGCCTTTTGGATCTTCTGGATACCACAAAACCTCTCATATTATGTGTGTGTGTGTGTTAGTATCTTTGTCTTGTGGTGTGGATTTGTTTACGTCCTTGTAACTGAATGGTTCAGTAGAAGAGACTGAGACAATAAGTACCAGATTTTAAAAAGTAAGTCCTGGGGCTGATTTGTTCAACTAAACCCTTCAAAGCATTACTTCTGCATGACTGCAGTCCAATGACTGAAGCAAGTAAAAAAATACAAGATTCATGCCCGCTATCAGTTGTATTCGTGTCCTACCTTATTAACTTGAGTAGAAAGCAATCATCGTGATCCCCCATCTCCACATGCCGCTGCCACCACCACCACTTTTGTATATAAAATATATTTTATATATTTTATCCTTTTTCCTTTTTTTTTTTTTTTTTGCATTTTAGTATAATTATTTCTAATTTTGGCACAAGACCGGCAATTCTGAGGGAGGGGATAAGAAGATTAGATCGACACCAGTAATGACATATAATGGCTGTCATATTTTATTTTGATTTATCCCAGAAAGATGAAAGCTAAGTTGACCCAGGCAGAATTTGTACTCAAAATGTAATGATTTGAAAGAAATGCTAATTCTACCAGCTCACCATCTTACACTTGAGTGTAATACCAATCCCAAATTTAGCTGAAATATTTTGTTATTATCCCTTATGTTATCATATTTCTGCTGAACACACTTCCTTTGTTTCAAATAATTTTGAAAATTACTTTTTATGTTTGTCTTTTACTTGTTTCAGTCTTTAGACTGTGGCCATGCTGGGGCACTACCTTGGAGAATTTTTTAGTTGAACGAATCACCCCCAGAAATGTTTCTTTTTTTTAAGCCTGGTACTTATTCTATGGATCTCTTTTGCTGAACCACTAAGTTGCAGGGATGTAAACATCAACACCAGTTGTCAAGTAGTGGTGGTGGTGGTGGGGATATAAACACAAACACGTTAGCACAGCATATATATATGTATGTATGTATGTATTGCTTGTAGAAATACATAAATCTGGAGGAGAAGCACACTCTAAGATGTAGAGCAGTTAATATTATAGTGGGGTAGGCCAATTTATGGGGTTACCCTGGGTTTCTCACTCATAAGGGGTTTAGCCTTACAGCATGTCTTCAGACCCCAAACACTGCTGGCTCGAGACCTCTTTAAAATATGGAGGGGAAAAGCCTCAATTTTAAGGGTAAACCCTAGGTGATTATCTCACCCTTAAAAATGAGGCTTTTTCCCCTCCATACTTTAAAGAGGTCTCAGGCCAGCAGTGTTTAGGGTCTGAAGATACACCATAATATTAAACCTCTTATGAGCGAGAAACCCAGGGTAACCCCATAAACCGGCCTACCCCACTATAATATATATGTATATATATATGTATGTATATATACATGTATGTGTATATATAT
>NC_068986.1:38179076-38190664 GCF_001194135.2 Octopus bimaculoides | reverse complement strand
TTTTATTTTATTTATATATATATACATATATATATATATATATATATATATATATATATGTGGATGGATGGATGGACGGATGGACGGACAGACGAATGGATGGATGGATGGATGGATGGATATAGAAGGGGTGCTAAAAAGTTCCTGGCTTTAAAGGTCACTGCAATAAGTGTGTGAATCTGAGAGGGGAATATGTTGCATAAAATCCTAATTAACTGATCCTCCTGTATTTTCTTTTACCCAAAGCCAGGAACTTTTCAGCACCCCCTCATATATATGTGTGTGTGTGTATGTATCATCGTTTAACGTCCGCTTTCCATGCTAGCATGCGTTATATATATATATATATATATATATATATATGACTGGCCTCTTCCAGTTTTGATCAATCAAATTCACTAACAAGGCTTTGGTCAGCCTGTGGCTATAGTAGAAGACATTTGCCCAAGGTGCTATGTAGTGGGGCTGAACCCTGAACCATGTCGTTAGGAAGCAAGCTTCTTACCACACAGCCAAGAATTTAGTCAAATAACCATTATGAATGAGCTTATTTGTAGAACATAAATTAACAAGAATTTGTGGTTGAAAGTCCTTTCATTCTTTAATCTTTTCTTTTACCTTCTAATTGCTTTGTTCACTGGAGTACTTCTTTGAAGGGTTTAGACAAACAAATTAACCCTGGTAATTATTTTTAGTCTGATGCTTCTTCTGTTAATCTCTTTTAGCAAACTGCGAAGTTATGGGGGCATGAACAAACCAACACCAGTTGTCAGGTGGCGGAGGTGGCGGAGGTGGTGGTGATGGTGAACAAAACACACACACACACACAGGTATATATGACAGGCTTCCACACAGTTTCCAGTTACTAATTCCACTCACAAGGCAGTGGTTGAGCTAAGGCTATAGTAGAAGGCTATAGTAGAAAATATTTTCTCCCAGTGAGATTGAACCCGAAAGCACATGGTTGCAAAGTGAGCTTCTTAAACGCAGCCATACCTGCACCTCCAGGAGCAGTCATAAGGAAGTTGGTATCAAAAGGGTTAAATTTCTCACATTACACATGAATAAATAGAGTAAGTGAAATATTGAAGAATTACAAACCAGCAAGAGAATTTCTATGTAGTCATTTGACCTGCTAGAAATAGCAGTCAAATCTCTCTCAAACCATACCTTTCCAACTTATATAAAGAAAAAGCTACTTTAACCCTTTAGCATTCAGATTACTGATTACTCTATCAAACGTAATGTTTATATATTTACATCATTTTGAATTACTCATGCATTGTCTTGTAGCTTTGAGATTTCAATGATGTGATTTTTTACTTTAGGTATGACATTGCAGGGTAGGTGTAAGAGGCCAGATCTGGCTGTTTTGAGCATAAAACAGGAAGAGTACTTGGGTTGGATATGTCTGGTTTAAATGCCAAAGTCTTAGGCATCATCATCATCATCATTTAACATCCACCTTCCATGTTGGTATGAGTTGGACAGTTTGACTGGAGCTGGCCAGGCTGGAGCCTGCACCAGACTTCTGTGTCTACTTTGGCTCAGTTTTTACAGCTGGATGCCCTTCTTAACACCAACCACCAAGCAGATTGGACCCCAGCAGAGTGGACATTCTTAATAAAAAAAAAACAGAGTCATAGCTGGAATGTCCTTGATCACAGAACTGGGGCTAAAGAACAACAATAACAGCAACAATGGTTTCTGATTTAGCACAAGGCCAGCAATTTTGAGGAGAGTTGGGGTTGGAGACAGTTGATACCATTGACCTTAATCACAAAAGGATCAAAGGTCCTTCTCGAGCTGTAAGGTGATAAGACCACTTTCCAGGATTCTGTGATGTATAGATTCTAAACCTGGACAGGATGCTGGTCTGTTGCAGAATTTATAAAATTTTCTAGCTGAATGGAGCAACATGAAATGAAGTGTTTTGCTCAAGAACACAACACATCGCCTGGTCCAGGAATTGAAACCACAATCTTACAATCACGAGTGCAGCACCCTAACCAATAAGCCAAGCACTTCCACACTGACCCCAATAATTTACTAGTATTCTATTTTAAAGATCACCAAAAAGAGGAAAGGCAAAGTTGACTTTGGAAGGAACTAAATGAAGAATGTAAAGAGCCAGAAGATATACTGCACGGCATTTTTCTGATGCACTTACAATTCTGCCAATCCATTTTACAACAATAATGGTAACAACCTGTGCAATTATTGATTTCTTATCTGGTTATGAGGCTTTGGCTGTACAAGTTAAGAAAAAAATAGGATTACACGTCATTCTTGACATTCTGTATGTGTCATATTCTCTTACTGTGACATAGTAAGATATCTGTGATTCTGAGTCAAAGGAGGAAGTCTGTGCATGTTCATTCAACCTGCTAGAAATAGCAGCAAAATTTCCTTCAAATCACAACTGATTTCACATGAACACAAAGCTCCAGATTTACAGACTATGAAAACATATGATTACATGGACATTCAAACCATTCTCAGTGACATTTGTGACATTATCATCACCACCCACCATCATTATTTAACATCTGTTTTCCATACTGGTATGGACTGGATGGTTCAACAGTAGCTGGCAAGCCAAAGGACTGTACCAAGCTCCAGTCTCTGCTTTGGCATGGCTTCTACAGCTGGGTGCTCTTCTGAACATCAACTACTTTACAGAGTGTACTGAGTGCTTTTTATGATGGTACCAGCACTAGTGAGGTTGCCAAGTACTTGCTAGACAAAATCCCTTAAGTATTGAAGTATGCACAGAGTGTACTGAGAGCTTTTTATGTGGCACTGGCACCAGTGAAGTCATCGAGTAACTCTTGTTTCATAAATGAAATATCTGAGTATTTAATTTTCTGATGGGAAGCAGGGGGAAGGACAAACATAATATTTTTATACAGAGTTGATAAAATGATACAGGAAATCAGCAAGGTTGTTAGTGTGTTAGGTGGAATGCCTTGCAATATTTGTTCTGGTTCTCTGCATCCTGCATACAAATCCCACAGAGGTCAGCTTTGCCTTTCATCCTTCCAAGTTCAATAACAAGAGCATCAACTTAGGGTCATGAATTAGCAGAACTGCTGGAGGGTTAAGCATGTACATATCCTAGTTCACTGTATTCCAACAGCAGCACCAGCAATAACACTGGTGCCAAACTGCATCAGCCCAAGTCAGTGGATTTTCTCTTGGATAAACATTGACAGCACAGAGAGAGGAAACTTGCATGCATGGCTAACTGCCTGTCTTTCTCAAAAATAAATCTTGTTCTGGCCTGCATATATTCGTGCAGACGTATGGTCGATATTGTCCAACAGAAAGACCTTGGTTAAAATAATATACTTGTCTGGGCTGAAGGCTAGACAGAATTATTAGAGCAGGAACAAAATACTTCATAGCATTTTGTTTTAGTTTTTATGCTCTAAATGCCCAGGCAGGTGTGGGCAAATTCATCTCTAAGTAGCTTACATGAGGGTTTATTGGAAAGATATCCAAAGGAAAGCAATGGAGAGCTATGCTGTTTCCTCGCGTCACCTGTTCCACTACACTGTAACAGCCTCTGCTTCTTAGAACTGACTAATTGCGTACCACCTCTACACAGGCCCACCCAACATAATCATCTCTCCTCCTCTTGTTACACATTCTATGTCTTCTTTCCTCCCAAAGATGTCGACTCCCTGGAATCCCTTTCCCATCCACATATTTTTTTCTTGACAGACCATTGACTGTGCAGTTCAGTCGCTCAAGCTAAACATTAACCACATTGATCATACGAGCCTTTGAGGGCCTTTGAGGGCCTCTGAAGGTCATGGACAGAATCCTATCCTTCTAATGAAAGTCGTACACAAAAGAAAAAAAGAAAAAGCCTGCTGCTTGAAAGCTCCTGATAACACACCTCTTCTCTATACTCAGGTAATTATTAAAAAAAAATCCTATTCAACACCCACAACTCCCACTCTCATTTCATTCACTTGTTTTTATAACATTAGGTATTTAGAGCAATCAGTGATATGATTTTCAATTATTTTGGTTTAATAAAAGCCTATGTTAAATAATGTATTGCATGGTGATCATCATTATTGATTGCAAAAGAAAGAAAAAAAGAAAAAGAAAAAGAAAAAGAAATGAAGAAAAAGCAAGCAAAAAAAATTAATAGAAAGAAGACTGAAAAGAGAAAAAAGAATACAAAAAAAAATAATTAGGAGTGGTTCAATTATAGCGAAAGCATTTTTTACAAATACAAATTGATGTTATAGAGGACAGAGTCATTTAAGTGGATGAATATCCTGGAAATATGGTGTACCTTCAATAGTGTGGACAGTGTGTTGCTTGTATTGTAAAAGCAATTTCAATGGACAATGATTAACGAAAAAAATATGTTATTATAGATGTTTAATTAGCAACAGTTCAGCCCTGATTGAGCAGACCAATGATGAAACACTTTCTAGTTATGACCATCCTGTATTTTTGTTTTTCAAAGTCTGTATTGGCCAATGTGTACTTTTATTTTTTTTTTTATATATATTTTTTCTAAGACAGTAGGGTGTGATTTATAAAGACCTGGTTGTTATTTCTAGCTAGTTGATTGATTACACAATCATTAATTTGAAAAAGAGAAAAAAAATTCAAAGAAATCAATTTCAATTTCCAGTACATGTTAAAACAGTGGTGGCAGTTATAGTGGTGGAGGTGGTTGTGGTAGTGGTGGTGGTGGTGGTGGTGGTTATGGTGATGGTAGTGGTTATGATAGTGAAGGTGGTGGTGATGGTGATGGTAGTGGAGGTGGTTATGATGATGGTGGTTATGGTGGTGGTAGAGGTTATGGTGGTGGTAGTGGTTATAGTTATGGTGATGGAGGTGAGGATAGTTAAAGTGGCAGTGATAGTGATTATGTTGATAGTGCTGGTTATGGTAGTAGAGGTGGTTATGGTAGTGGAGGTGGTTATAATGGTGGTGGAAGTGGGAGTAGTTATAGCGGTTATGGTAATGATGGTGGAGGTGGGGGTAGTTATAGTGGTAGTGGGTGAGGTGGTGGTGGTGTTGGTGGCAGTGGTTGAGATAGGGTAAATTCAAAAAATCAATGTGTTTAAGTATACTGTTTAAGTATACTGGCCTTTTGTATGTAGAAAATGGTTGAGCAGACAAGTCAATGGGGCTATTAAGCTCAAGGGCCACAAATTCCTATTTACTTTTGGCATGCTTGTTCCTGCTAGGTTTACTGTTGTTTAAGAATGAAAGGCAAAGTTAACCTTCACAGGGTTTGAACTGAATTGCAATTCGGTGAAGGAAGCTGGAAAAAGACTGCAAAGCATTCTATTAAAAGCTCCTAATTCTTCAATTGATGGAATGAATGCCAAATGATAAATACAGAGACAAGGACAGTTTAATCAGCGACATCTGTCGCATAAAGTCTGCGACCTTGTACAAATATAAAAGTTGTAAATTGCTTAAATGTCAGAGTGTCTAGGATGAGTTATTGTTAATAAAGATTACAATAATTTGGAGATGAAAAATCTATTAATATTTACATCTGACCTATGTAGTGTAGATGTAAATATGAAAAACATCTATGTCTCTAAAGACATAGTTTTATTGTCTGAAACACTACAGTAATCTCATTAATTACTACTATTGAGATTCAGTCAAACATCATCATTATTTTACGTCCTTTATTCCATGCTGGCATGGGTTGGATGAGTTGCTTCAGTCTGTGTTAGGACTTATTTAGAATTAATGTTCTCCTAGATGGGTCAGGGATCACATCTTGCTTGTAAATTCCATTTTTAGGCACAGGTTCACTCTCCCTACTCTCAATCACTTTACCATTTTATTGTGGCACTGGAATCAGAAAGACTGATTCATCCCCAAGAAAACTAAAAACAGCCTGCCCTCCCTAGTGTTGTTACTATTTATACGTTCACTTGTACCAGAGAAGTTGTCTCATCTATGACAAGACCAAAAAGAGATGCCTCTTCTCTGTGCTATCTCAGTTTATTTGTTCCTTTATTTTCCACACATTGGATGTACAGAAAGGGACATTTTTATTATGTAACTTGTATCAGGGAAGTAGGGGTGTCTGTGATCAATCTAGAGAGACTCCTCCACCCTGCATCAGTTTGGGTTAAAGAATCCCTTCTCATTGCACTAGTCATTATTCTTATTGCCCATAGGTCAACATTTAAACTGGCCAAATCTGGACAAAATATTCTACCAGTTTTATGTTCAAACCAGCCAGACTGGGTCTTTCACACCTACCTTACAATGTCATTCTTAACATATACAACCGCATCATCAAAATCTTGAAGGTACAAGATAATGCCTAATGACTTCAAAATTGTCAATAAGTAAAAGTTGTCAGATAATTTAATCTGAATGCTAAAGGGTTAATCCCATGAGGCATGGAGGTAGGTTATCAGAAAGTTCATAATAGTAGTGTATCTTTCGATTTTTTTCTTTTTCTGAAGTATTTGGTTCTTGTGATTGTGATTGTGAAAAGATGAAATATATCTGTTCTTCTTCAGAGTCACTGCAGCAAATATGTTTGTCCCACTCCAATATAAATCATGTTTTTAACACAACACAGAGAATGTTGTTGAGAGAATAATGTTTATAGCAAATGTTTTAAATGATCTTAACTATTGCATGAAACTGAAGACATTATCTATCTATTATGTTATTTTGTTATGGTACAATTACATTGTTAATACTTCAAAAAATCTTAATACTTACATTGTATACACTACATACTTGTTTTCATATCAAAGAAAAATACATGTGGTTGGAATTGAACTCAAAGTCCCATTGAGCTGTGGACTCTAAAAAAAAACATATCAGTAATATGTGTGTGTGTGTGAGAAGGTGCATGGCCAAGTGGTTAGGGTGTTGCATTCACTGATCACAAGATCATGGTTTCAATTCCTGCACTAGTGGTGTGTTGTATTCTTGAGCAAAACATTTCATTTCATGTTGCTCCAATCCATTCAACTCTAATGGATAAACCCACAATGGACTAGTATCCTGTTCAAAGGGAATGTTGGCCTACCTGCCAAGCCTGTTGGGTGGCATCTTTTGAAAGCAACAACAATACAGGGAAATGCATTGTGACCAGTGGAATATTACAACATCCTATAATCTGGTTGATACAGTGATATGCGCACGCGCACACACACGCACGCACACACACACACACACACACACATACATATACTTAAAATATTTATTTACCATTCACTTGTCTTACGAATAATAAATAACATAAATGTTATGTCTATAATAGATTATGTTTTTGATTTTGTTCCATTGTTTATCAGTCAAATGTCTTATGAATAACATAAATATGTATATAATAGATTATGTCTTCGATTTTGCTCCATAGTTAAGTATTACATGCAAAGACTATAGCAAAATAATGTTATAGATTAAAATTCTTGCATTGAAAAATCAATACAAATGTATGATTTTGAAGAACTATTTCACTCACATGAACACAAAGTATCAGACATAAAACCTATCTGGAAACTGATGTTATTGCTGTAATTTTTATAATAATTACTCAAGTACTAACATGCTATCTCAAAGATAACACATTGGTAGTGACAGTGAATTTTATACATTGTGATCTAGCATGTGTTTTTGCATTTCATTGCTCTTTTAGTTGTTGTTTCCCAAGCATAGTGCACTAAGGATCACATCATCTAATATATCATTCTTCTGATAGTAAGGTATACTCTAAGAAAGATGTGGCTCCTGTTTAAAGCAGATCTAAGAGTTCCTCTACTCACTGGCTGGTTTCAGTGAGTAAAAGGAATCAAGGAAAATATGTATGTATATATGCATGCATGTATGAATATATATATATGTTTGAATGTATGTAGCATGTGGATTTAGAAAATTATGGTTGGTTTGGTGATTAGTAAGCTAAATTAAAACAAAGAATCATGTGACATGTATTACAGTGGAATATGTATTACATGTATTAACAGTGGAATTTCACTTCAGAGACAAATCCAAAAATAAAACAATACAAAATGTGTTTAGGATATATCCGAATGGTACATTGAGAAATATAATAAAAATTGATGGAAATATCTTTTGCTTTTTGTACATAACAGACATGACATGAAGTGTGACAGTTGCAGTGAGAACTGATCTCTTTGTGTAAAGATCAGACAAAGAAGCAATAGCTGATACCCAAAAGTCACTGCTGGGGAAGCATGCAGAGAGAGAGAGAGACACACACACACACACACACACACACACACACACACACACACACACACACACACACAGAGGATTTATGTCAATAAAGAAAGGATTAAAAACAAACAAGAAATTCTAAAATATTTTATATTGTATTCATAACTATTTTCTGGATCTACATTCATCACTTAAATCCAGATTCATCCACAGTTGATGATTATGATGATGATTGTCCCCATCTCTTTCATCATTTTTATGTCACCATTTTTCATATTGGCAAGGGTTGAATGAGACTTGTGAGGCAGTATTCTGCTAGGATATTCTTTCTGTTGTTAACCCTTATGTAAGTTACATACACACACACTTGCATATGTACGCACACATATATAATAAACATAAATTTTATATGTGTGTGTGTGTATTATATTATATTGAATTATATCATATTATATTATATTATATGACAGGCTTCTGTACAGTTTTCAACTGCCAAATTTAACTCACAAGGCATTGGTCAAACTGAGGCTATAGAAGAAGACATTTGGGATTGAACCCAAAATCTCAGAGTTGTAAAGCTAACTTCTTAACCACACAGCCACGGCTGCACCTATAAAAGAAAAAGAAAGACAACAGAAGTACAATGAGATATACATAGATTATGTTTTCATCTCATTCCTTTCTTCTCTTAATGATATATATGTCATTAAACCAAGAAAGATGGAAGTTTAAGTTGATATCATTTGGTTTTCAGCTGAGCAAAAAGTCTGTCATTCTAAGTCTAGTACGCCACTGCTTGGGTTATATCCGTTCTATTGTAAGTCAGAGAAATAATGAAAGATATTTAATAAAATAAAAATATTTATTGATTTAGAGAATAACTGCTTGAACTTTAGCTTGATTCAACAGTAATAACATTATGGATTACAACATTATTCTACAATTTGGGATTTGCAAGTTGTGAAATAAAAATAGAATTTATGTTTGAAAAGAAGGGTTTTAGATACACAAAAGTATGGTTACAATTTATGATAGTGATACTACTGTACAAAATAAGTCTTTCACAATGGAGTTTTTAGTATTAGTAATATTCTCTGGTTGCCTCATTGTACCAAAACAGTTGCAGAACACTAAATTAGAATTCACTAAAGAATTGGAAATGTTAACCCTTTAGCATTCAGATTTCTTTGTCAAATGTAATGCATATTTATTCATATTGCTTTGAATTAATCATGCATTAGCTTATAGCTAAGACATTTTCATGATGTCAGAAAGACATTGTAGGTTAAATGTGAGAGGCCAGATTTGGCCTGTTTTAGCATTTAGGCCAGATATGACTGGTTTGAATGCTGAAAGGTTAAAGCATCTTCCAGTTGGTCAGAATTTCGCCCTGGATTATACAATAATATTAACAGTAGGTGCAGGCATGGCTGTGTGGTAAGAAGCTCGCTTCCTGAACACATGGTTCTGGGTTCAGTCCCACAGCGTGGCATCTGGGACAAGTGTCTTCTGCTATAGAATCAAGCCAATCAAAGCCTTGTGAGTGGATTTGGTAGACAGAAACTGAAAGAAGCATGTCGTGTGTATGTGTGTGCATGTGTGTGTGTGTGAGTGTGTGTGTATTTATGTGTGTGTCTGTGTTTGTCCACACCACCGTTGCTAGACAACCAATGTTGGTGTGTTTATGTCCCTGTAACTTATCAGTTTTGGTAAAAAAAAAGACCAATAGAATAAGTACTAGGCTCAGAAAAGGTAAAATCCTGGAGGCAATTTCTTCAACTAAAACCCTTTAGTTGGTGCTCCAACATGGCCGCAGTCAAATGACTGATACAAGAAAAGAAAAGAAGAGTAGAGAGTCAGGGTGGATTGAAGAAAGTGAAACCGAAAGTTTAGATAAACAAAGTTTGACCTACATTAACTTAGCCATTGTTATAATGGTATATCCATTTCCTTAGCTAGTCTGAACAATTATAAATACCAGCATTTTGTAAGGAAAAGGCAGTGGGTGAGAGTGACCGACAGAGAGCAGGCCAACCAGCTCGAAATATAGTTGCGACAGAACATTATAGAAGGACAGCTATGGAATCCACCAGTGATACTGTTGTCTTGTCCACCCCTCTCTTACTTTCTTACTCATGTATATGTCCTTGCACACATGCTCACTCTTGCTGCCTCAGTCACGGACTGCCCACTTCGCAAGCAAAGCAACATCACTATTCAGATACAATCAAATGGATACCTGTCCCGTATACATTCCCAGGATTCTCTTTCCAGATATGCACAATTTTTCTCAGTCTTGCATCACTTTCACCAACAACAAGATACTTTTCACTTTGCTTGTCCGAAAATGCATATTTGTATGAATGCATCCTTTTTCCTAGATCGTTCATTTCTTTGTTTAGAAATTCTCTAGCAGGGGAGTAGTGTAGGAATATGGGGGAAAATAAGTCCAATGCTATCTACCCTTTTACAAGAAAATTTAACTCTTGTTACCTGTATGACATTACATGCCTGCCATTGATGATGACTCCAAGAAAGAAAGACAGTGGCCAAAGTTGTAGATAACATATTTATTTCTTCATTACATATAATTAAAGCCAAACCACAATGGGCGTGCATGTATAAAAACAGTCAGAAAACATACAAGGTAACGAGAGTAAAAGGGTAGATAGCTTTGAACTTACATATTCCCATATTCCCTGACATATTCCCTGACATTCTAGCAGCAGTAACTAAATAGATTAATTGATGTTGTTGAAACAAAAGTGAGTGAGAAAGGAAGTCAGGAGTGGCAGACGGTATTTTTGACCTGGTCAGTCTGCTCTCTGTTGGTCGCTGCCTTTTCCTTACAAAATGCTGGTATTTATAATTGTGCAGATTAGCTAGGAAAATGGGTATACCATTATAACAATGGCTAAAAATTAACGTAGGTCAAACTTTGTTTATTTAAACTTTCATTGGCACAGAAAAGCCATGAGTGAAGTGAAAAACACATAGATCATTGCTCCCTTTGACAGGACATAACGCCGTAGGCTAGGGAGAATTTCTAGATTTGGTTTTGAATCTCAAGCAGGCAGGGCCAATTTCCTTAGGATAGTTAAAATTTCTCTCCAACATCAAAAAGAGGAAAACATCTATAGCAAAAACTGTGACTTCAAGAGCGTAAGGTTCTAATTAGCAGAGAAGAATCAATGAAAAGCACTTGTACATAGCACATATGGAATTCCCAGTGGCACTAATTGATATGGAGCTAAATTGGTGTACGCTTAGATAAATATCCTTAGAAAGGAACAACCTCTTTCCACACAGACATATGTGTATGTGTGTGTGTGTGTGTATATATATATATATATATATATATATATATATATATATATATATAT
>NC_068986.1:38175078-38178538 GCF_001194135.2 Octopus bimaculoides | reverse complement strand
ATATATATATATATATATATATATATATATATATATATATATATATATATATATATATACATACACACACACATGCATATATGCATGTATATATATAAATGTATGTGTGTGTGTGTATGTACATATACACTGATATAAAAGAAAAACTAAAATCATATGAATAAGATTTTTTTACAAGACACTCAAGCATTAGTATGGATTTTCTAAAGCACTAAATAAATATAGTTTAATATCTGCAGTATACTTGATACTCTTTGAAGCATTCTGGTGCACAGCAGCACACTATTTGAGAACTATTTCCATATCATCATCATCATAATTATCATTGTTTAATATCCACTTTTCCATGTTTGCATGGGTCAATCGGAATTCATTGAGGCAGATTTTTCTATGGCTTGATGGTGTTCTTGTCACCAAATCTCACTTGTTTTCAAGCATGTTAATATTTCTCCAAGACCAGGCATCTTCTAATGGAAGATTGGAGACAAATGACAATAATTGTTTGCTGAAGACTTATGTTAAAAATTATTTTGCAATATCAAGACAATGGGGCACACACACACGCACACACACACACACACACATGCAAGCGCACACATGCACACACACACACACACACACACACATGCATGCATGCATGCACACAGATACACACACACAAATATACTATAGATGTCATTCAATTTCCATCTAACAAACTCACTTGTAAGGTTTTGGTCTGTGCAGGGTTATTGTAGAGGTCACTTACCCAAGGTGCCATGAAATGGGATTGAACCCAAAACCACATGAGCAAAACTGTAATTACATTTGGATCAGACCTTGTTGTTGTTGTTGTTTAGCTCCAGATAGGCTCTAATTTATAATTAAAAGTATTTCAAGTATGACCATCTCATCTTTTTTTACATCATCCATGTCCCTTTTTTTCATTGCCCCATTTAAAATGTAAGATATGATTTAACCCATTTGTATTTAAACTAGTAATACCTGGCCCAAATATTCTACCAGATGCGGCCTCTCACCCCTATCCTATGTCATTCTAAAAGAAGACACTCACATCATTGAAATTTCAAAGTTACAAAATAATGCATCATTAATTCAAAACAATGTGAGCTTCTGTTATCTAGGTGACCAAATCAGCACCCTTTGAACATTGGGTCTCATGGAGGCAGTGGTAAGTGAACAAGACCTTTAGCATTATGCTGTGCTTGAGAAGACCCATCAAGCCAAGTGAAATCATAATCATGATTTCCATGCCAGTGTCACGTAACTGGCACCCATGCCAGTGGCACGTAAAAGGCACCTATTACACTCTTGGAGTGGTTGGCATTAGGAAGGGCATCCAGTCATAGAAACCATGCCAAATCAGATTGGAACCTGGTGCAGCTCCCCCAGGTTACCAGTTTCAGTCAAACTGTCTAAACCATGCCAGCATAAAAGCAGATGCTAAATGATGATGATGATGAGGAGGAGGAGGATGAGGATGATGATGATGGTGATGATGATGATGAGGAGGATGATGATGATTTTGTTTTCGCTGTTCCCCCACCTTTCTTTTTCCCCTGTCCTAGATGTGGGTAGCCGCACAGAACCCTCAGCAAGAACCTGCTCACCCCTTCTCTTTCATAGTAATCCTCTTGTTCCATAGCATGATGCTGATCCCACCTACCCCAGGGCTCATAATCCTGCGAACTGCATGGTGACCTCAATAGCGAAGGTGGAAAAAATAAAAATGCCGTCAGTCCATGCTGTAGAGTGGTTAGTATTAAGAAGGGTGTAGTGGCGCGAAATTATAGCCGCCATTGAGGAAGTACTATTCTGCGCATGCGCAGGGGACTTCACCACTGGAAGCTCCTCGAGTTGCGCATGCGTAGTAAAACTCGTACTTAAGCAGTTACTTTCATTATCTTAGCGAGTTGAGCTCAGACCTTCTACATGACAACACCTCGCTCCTCCACGAAGCACTTTTCACCATGATGCTATTGATGTGATAGCTACTTGCTTCTCTGGCAGGCATCAAGGAAGACCTTAACCTTTCATTACCAAACTACAATTTAATCAGCGGCGGCTAAGCAGAATGACAGGAATTGTGAAACCAAGCAGTATCATCATAAATAAAACCTTTTTAATATGTTGTTAATTGTTCTGATGTCTCTTCATTCATAATGCTGTTGAAAGGTGATAGAGAGAGACTAAAGTCTCTATGACAACTATCAAACCTTTACAAGGGGATCCAGCCATAAAAATCCATGCCAGTATGGGATATGGACATCAGCCCTTTAGCATTCAAATCGATTATAACAGGCCCAAATATTCTACCCGTCTTATGTTCAAACTGACCAGGTAATCACTATCACACCTGCCCTACAATGTCATTCAAAAATGAATTATTACATCATCAAAATCTTAAAACTATGAGATAATGCATGATTAATTCAAAACAATGGGAAATAAATAAGCACTACATTTGATAAGCATTCTGTCACATCAGAAGAGAAAAACAAAGAAATCAAACAACAGAAGAGGAAGGCTCAACGAAATCAACTTCATCCTCCACCAGCATTGCCATGCAGTCAATGCCATTGACTCTTCTATGCAAGAATTGGTCTACAGCATCATCAACAGCATCGCCATAAAGGAAGTGTTCAGCAAAGAAGAAAATAAATACTCGGATACAAGATAAAGCTGACAACATGTGACAGAGTAAACTGAATGCTAAAGGGTTAATCAATGATGATGATGATGATGATGATTTGAGAGCGTAATCTGTTTGCTAAAGGATTATGGAAGATTTGGCTGCTATTTCAAACAAGTCAAACAAGCAAACCATGTGAAAGGGCCCTTCTCGGATCATGTCTTTTTATATCTCATGAAATATGTCTCAGCTGTTCTCATTTGTTTCATTCCGTCTCTTTATCACCTAACTTTTCCCTTCCCATCTCATCCCATTCCAATCCCATCCCATCCCATCCCACCCCTGGCACACCACACACAAAACTAAGCAAGCGATAGTCAATCAATATACAACACAAAGAGATACTGTTAGAGAATATAACTATTTTCAAAGAAAGTGGGGAAAAAAAGAGAAATGGGGTGAAGGAAAAACAGAAACAAAAATATACCTAAAATTACTAAATTAGATTTGTGAATATTCTTATTATCAGAATTATTGTTACAGCCTTTGTCATTGATTTATTATCAGTTTTCTCAACTCTCCATATCTCCAAAGTATTTCTCTTACTCGCCACTCTCTTTTTCATCCACTCTCTTATTCTTCCACTCTCTTACTCTTTCACTCTCTTACTCTTCCACTCTTTTCCCTCTTTCTATTTCTGTGTGTACGTATACATGTGAGTATATGTGTGTGTGTGTGTATCTATCTATACACACACAGACTCACACTCACACACACACACACACACACACACACACACACACACACACACACACACACACACACACA